>NC_061115.1:200893025-201108453 GCF_002878395.1 Capsicum annuum | reverse complement strand
ACTTATTTCCACCCTACAAGATGTCAAGACATTCCAATACTTACTTGTTTTCCAAATCTTACATGTTTATTGCACTAATGAATGTCAGAAGGTATTCGGTTACTCAAACAAGATCCATATGCTATTAATGACTCCAAAACATTTCATTGATATACCAATAAGTTCCTACTTCATTGTTATGGCATTGATGACTCCAAAACACTTCATTGATTTGCCAATGAGTTCTTACTTCATTGTTATTGCATTGATGGTCTATTTATATGTCTCTTATTGATGTATCATTGTTTCAAAGTATCAAAAATGCGGTGGCAACCGAAATAACAATCTCAAAGATTAATTGAACTAAATGATGGAAGTTCTTTCTTATCGGGTGATATCTCAGGGGCATAAGCCTATCATGGGTCGATCCCAGTTGATATGCATTGGAGGCAGCCTAATGGTCACAGTACAGTACAGTAATGATTACAAAGATGATAGGAATGAAGGTAAAGTGATTGAATAAATACAATGTACAGGTTGTCACAAGTTCTAGTAAGTGTGGTTCACTCCTATTACGATCTATTCACTTATTTCTGATTTCTATTGAGCTCCTATATTATATGTGATTATCTACAAGCTTTACATACTCAGTACATATTTCGTACTGACGTCCCCCACAGGGGACCTGCATTTCATGCTGCAGGCACAAGTACCTCAGCTCATACACCGCACAAGTAGGAGTCAGGATATCCAGCTGCTTTTGGTGAGCTCCAGTTTGCTTCGGAGCTTTCCGTGTCATATCCAGTCACTTCTGGTATTTTATAGAAGTTAGTTATATGGCAGGGTGTGTCCCGACCTTAGTTAAACTCTGTGTATTATTTAGAGGCTTTGTAGACCTAATGTACAATCAAGGTGGTGTTTTGTTAGTAGACGTGATGGCTCTATCGGCCAAGTATTGTATATACATATATATGTGTGCTTGAGCTTATAAAGGTGATTATTTCCTTTTATATGCGACATGATGCTGTCCAAATTTTGGGTTGTCATAGAGGTATGCATGGGAAGTATAAGGTTAAAAGCTGGTTCTCCCGGGCCTCCTCGGTTATGGGTGTCAGTCCGCCCCAATAGGATTTGAGGCGTGACATGAATAGTACAATTGATCCAAAGTGATAAAACAAAACCATTCAACACACATTTCAAGCATTCACCAATCCAACGTTCTTAAATTTGCCTACCTCTATTTCTCGTCTAACGAACCATGGCCTAAAACATGATACTATCGATGTTAACAAAGTCGATGTTTATTCGAAAACAAGCAATCTTCGCTAAACCAACATAAATCAATATTCACTTTTAACCAATTTTTAATTCCCTCCCCAAATTCCCCTTTAACACCAAATTTCCCACAATTCATAAATCGCCATCTTCAACAACCCACAATCACTTTTCAGTGAAATTAAGCAACAAGTCACTATCAAAGTAACAATTTATCACTAATCAAGATCAAGCAACATGCGAGATTCCATTCAACGCATCATATTCCATCAACAATGAAAGAAAAGAGGAAAAGAGTAGAAATGGACCTCAGTGATGATTTTATTTAAAATATTAGTCAATCGAGAATACGATTCCGCATGCCGAGGAACCCCGAATCAGCCTCAGCAACTCGACCTCAAATATCGGTCTCTAACCCTTGAAATCCAATTCGAACAAAGCTCCACGAAGAACAAATGAAAACAAAAATTGAAATCGAAGCTCCCAAAATCCAAAAGAAACTGAAAACCAGTACAATTTTGAGCTTCAGTCGATCTGATGACAATGCAAACCAGAGAAAAATGGCGCGACGGGATAATGGCGGCGTTTTTTCGGCAAAGACTCACCAGAACAGTCAGCCCATCGTTTTTTTCTCTTTTCTCGCTCTCCTCTCTTCTCTCGAAGCTCTCTCGATCTCTCCCTCTCACTGTGCGTATGTGTTTATGATGAAGAAAGAGGAAAAATGGAGTCTCTGTTTCCCTTTTTCGATCGGATCTGTATGTTGGTTGTGGAGCAGAGAAGAGAAAAAAAAAGAATGGTCCTCGTCTGTGAGATGTGAATTGTGTCCCCTTCTATTGAGAATGACGAGTGTATGTATTTATGGAGTGGAAAATGGAAGCCTTCCTCCTTCTGCTGTGATCTTTTGTGTCTATATAATATATTCCCCTTTGTAATTTGTAGAGAGCAAATCGTGGGCCCTCTCCCTTTTGGTATGTAATGTATTTTTTTTTTTGTTGAATTGGGAAAAAAAAAATGGAATCTCCAAGGTGGTTTCCTATTATCTTATGGATTTGTTATCAAAAGAAGCCAAAAATAAAAAGGGGTACGTAGGGTATAGGTTATGGGGTGGGGTTAGGGGTAGGTGATTAGGATAAAGTTTGTTAGGATAAGGTTAGGGATTTAATTTGTTAAGTGTTGTTATTTTTTATATTTTTGTGGGATTTAATCACATGAGCGAGGGCACGTGGTGAGGTGAGCTAAAAAAAGGATAAAATAGATGTTCGGGAGGGACAAAATTAGATTTCTACAAGTAGATCATACATATCCCAAAAAAGTCATACATATCCCAAAAAAAGTCATAGGATCACATTCACAAAATACAAAAGAATCTATAATTCCTATATCAGGTGCATTTTTTTTTTAAATCTATTTATGCCTTTCAAATACAACATGCGTAATTTAATTGGTTGTTACGGGCGGACCCAAAGGCCAAAAACATTTCAACCCAAACAGAGTTGGTCGTACATATCCCAAAAATTCATAGCCTAACATTCATTAACCAGCGAATACTCTTTAATTCGTATTTATGGTTTACTATATATTTTGAAAAAAAAGCTAAATCCACTTTTGAAAACAACACACGTCATTTAATAGGTTGTTATTGGTGGACTCAAAAAATCTCAAACCAAACTGAGTCGGTCTTACATATCACAAAAAACTCATAAGCTAATATTCACGAAAAACCAAAATAATCCTAAATTTCTATTTCTGGATCATATGTTTTTAAAAATTGGAATGTTCGTCTTTGGTAAGCAACATTCATCATTTGATAGATCGTCGGGGACTGGCTCAAAAAATTTGAGTCCAAACAGAGTCAATCGCACATATCTCAAAAAATTCATAGGCTAAGACTTACGAAAAATTAAAATAATTTTTAATTCCTATTTCTGGTTCATATGTTTCAAAAAAAAATGTGTTCGCCTTTTGAAAACAACATGTGATTATTTACTAGGACGTTAACGCAAACCCATAAAATTTTAACCCAAACAAAGTCGTTCACACATATCCCTAAAAGATTCACAGGCTAACACTCACAGAAAAGTGAATTCATTGTTTACCTTTTTAGCCAGTATGATATACTATACATCGTTATAAGATATAAATTAAGAGGAAATTCTTGAATATTTGAACTCTAATATAGGAGTTTACAAGTTAAAATAATGTTATAAATCATATACATAGTGTAATTAACTCAAACACTAATAATAACTTAATTAATTTGGATCAAATTTTGCTTCTTGAAACTCAAGCCGCAAGCCAAAATATGAAATGACATTCTTTCTTGTAGATACTTAAATTTTGTAAAACCATTAAAAATTTGATTTAATTAAAGGACAATATTTTAGATATAGCTAATATTTAGATAATAAATGAGGCGTCATATATGTTCAGGTGCTCAATTAGAATAGATCGATGAGGCGTCCTATATGTTCAGGTGCTCAATTAGAATAGATCGATCATGAGCTGAATGTCTAAATGTAATATACTAATATATTTAATTGATTATTGCGCTACATATTCCGCCTAAAGCCAAATTTGGAGGAAATCCGCCAATGAAAGACCAACCATCTTATGGATTTTTTTTGTCAGTTTTGATCGACGACTAAGGGGGAATATCTAAAACTTGCCCGAAGAAAAATAAAAAAAGGGTAGTCCGGTGCACTAAAGCTACCGTTATGCGCGGTGTCTGGGGAAGGCCCCACCACAAGGTGTATCGTATGCAGCCTTACCTTACATTTTTGCCAGAGGCTGTTTCCAAGGCTTAAACCCGTGACCTCCTGATCACATGATAGCAACTTTACCAGTTACTCCAAGGCTCTCCTTTGCCAGAAGAAAAATGTGTCAGGTAAAATGAGACAGGGAAGAAATATATACGTGAGTAGGTGTGCATGTTGTGGTAAATATCTAAAGTTGAAAATTTTAGTACTCCCTATTTTGATTGAGGTATTAACATTGGTATATTCGATAATACTTAATACTACTATAAAAAAAATGAAAGAAAGAAAATGAGGAAGAGTACGTAGAGTTCTGAAGCCATTTAGAGCAGAGTACTATTCATTAAATGAAAGAAAGAAAATGAGGAAGAGTACGTAGAGTACTGAAGCCATTTAGAGCAAAGTACTATTCATTTAGCTGTAATGTATGCACACAAAATACAGAGAAAAACAAAAGTCATGCATTTTGGTGACGCCACATATGTACGATTTAATCGGCTGATGCATTTGCATTTTCTTCTTCGTTAGTCTACTGCCAACTTTCCTTTTCATCTACCACTCAACATTGTCGATACCATTTTTCTAGCATTTGCTTTGGTATCATACGGTTGAGTATATACTATTACTGGCTACACAATCACACTGCTAGGCATTTTGTTGAAACGATAGCACTAATCTACTTTGTACCACTACTTTCTTTTCTGTTACCTTTGATGGAGAAGTTTCGGTTAATAAATTCGAGAGTGTATGTAGATGCCAAGCACCGCACGATATTCAACTCAGTTGGAGTTGTCATTGGTTTTTGGTCGGCCCCCATACAGGATACGTACAACTAGTATGCGATGCTTTCTGCCATATATGGAGCAAGAGCTATCATGTTCTGTTTTTTAGGCCGTTTCCTTTGGAACAAACCTGTCAGTTTTTGGCATGCTACTATGTTTTAATAAAATTAATGGCTTAAATTCAAATTTTAATCTAAGACTCTTGAAAATATATGTAACAAATAAAAAATTAATTGACCTTTTTTTATTTTTTCCTAATTGTTGTTTTTAGTATAGTATTGTATTTCACATAATAATATTATTATTTATAATTGTAAGGATTGATTCAACTTAATATGATGTTAACATGTGTTTATAATATATTACCTTGAATCTTATTGTAAAAATATTATTTATTACTATATGTAGGAGTGCATCCATGTAATATATACTAGTGAGTAAGAGTGCATTGTCATGTTGTCCTTACTAATTGTCGTAGAACCAGGGGAGAAGCTACATGTAAGTTAGGGGATTCATTCGAACCGCCTTCGACGAAAAATTATACTATATATAATTGGTTAAAATTATTTTTTATGTATATATAGTAGATGTCGAACCACCTTCGGTTAGATTGTATGTTCACTTGCGAACCTCCTTGCTGGAAATTCTGGCTCCGCCACTGCGTAGAACTACACCCTTTTAGTTTCTTGTATTCAATTTTCACTACTATCTATTATTTCGTTTAGTTCGTTTCTAGTATTATTTTATTGTAGTGTTGTTCTGATACTATCTATCGTCTCTTGTACTTTTATTATTACTTTTTTTCAGATGATTTCTATCTTGAGCCGAAGGTCTATCGAAAATAATTTCTCTACCCCACCTCTGAAATAGTTGTGAGATTTGTATTCACTCTACCTCCTCAAACCTCACTACGTGGCACTACACTAAATACATTATTTGTTATTATTATCTAATAGCTATTGCAACCGAGACGTGTATAAAGTTGTACCTTATTTTTATACTCCTTCCCCTTTCGTTCTATTTTTACTTATTCAGTATATTAAGAATAGTCGTTCAACTTTATATATCAAGTTTAAAGATAAAAAGATAATTAACTATTTTGTATCTATTTCACTCTTGTTACTATTCATTCCCCAGCATTTACAATTGATAGGTGGGGTAATATATAGTAAAATTATTATTTTATTTATTGTCTCTTAAGAGGTAGGCCAGTCAAACATAATCAAGTTAGGATAATATTGTTAATTTTTTTTCATTAATTCCTAATATCCTTCTCCTATTATCATTGTGACATATAATTAATCACTTAGTTCCATAATTGTGAAATGGGTTAATTTATTTTGGATGAGGACACGTAGTGCATGCCGTCCAACTATTTCTCTGTTTTTTTCTTTAAAATCCCAAATATACCATTTGCATAACAACCCCCCCCTCCCCCCCGACCCAATTTACTATTCCCTTAATATTTTGTCGTTTCTCTGGGCCTTGTTGGGGAATATATCGATTCACTTTATTTTGAAATATATTTTTACTTTATTTTAAGTATTTATTTGATCATAATTAAATCAAATATAATTTACAGTTGTCTATAGGAATTTGCAAGTGTTTTTTTAATTTCATTTTTTGTCCTTTTTAATTTATTTTTTCAAAAATATCTAATTTTTATAATAACTTCATTTTCATAAAATTTTAATTTTTTTTAAAAAATTATTTTCACTTTTTTATACTTTTTTTTTTTAAAAAATATATCCAAATTTTAAATATTAACTCTAAAATACTATGACCATACACAACTCCAAACTTATTTTTAACTTTAAAAATTTCAAATAAATTGAATATTTTTAGGATTTTAATGGCCAAACGCCTAGTTATACTCGTATAATGATTTTTAAAAATTGAATTTTCATTTTCAGAAAATATTAC
Organism: Capsicum annuum; assembly: GCF_002878395.1. Lineage (NCBI taxonomy): Eukaryota > Viridiplantae > Streptophyta > Magnoliopsida > Solanales > Solanaceae > Capsicum > Capsicum annuum. The sequence goes on along the minus strand of NC_061115.1, from coordinate 201,101,741 downwards.
TCTTTCCATTCTAATAGAAGTGCTCTTTTGAATTGAGCACACCCTTTAATAAATGAAAAATTTACATAAATATACATCCTAACTTTCTATTATTATATAAAATCTTATCTATCAAAACTAATTACAAATATCTCATTTTTTATACTTTCTTTCTCCAACTTCCATATCATATCATATCATATCATATCATATCATCCCTTATAGGTCAGCTAATGCTCCACAAGTTATGCCTAAAATAAAGCAACCATAATTAAGGGGTTTCAAGGTTTGAATTTACAAACCTCAGTTTATCAAATTGTTGAACATCCATCATCTTCTTCAATTTATTTTTGAGGTTAGTTTAATTTCTTAATTTTTTCAACCTTGCTAAATCAAAAATCTACGAGTTACTTGATAATGAGGACCCTAATTTTTGAGAAAATAGATCGAAATATCGAAACGACCTCGCCAAAATGAAGAAGTCGAGGAAAGTTGTCCGAACAAGCTCTAATATTACTAGTTGTATAGATGTTTCATAAAACAAAGGGGATGTGAAATCTGAAAGTAATAATGCAGATACTCTAATTATTACACCTTTTCATTTAATATTATACATTTATATTTTGTCTTTGACGGCCAAATACATTTTCCAAAAAGACTTTCTAGTATCCTCTTTGTGTAAAATCAGATGTTACACAGAGGACTGAAAATGTATCACATAACACCTATACTTAAATTATGTAAAGAGCAAAACAAACTTACTATAGTCAAAATGGCATGCATGCTTAAATTACTATTTTTACTATATTTTGGTTTTATTTTTATTATGTTAAACATAAACCAAAATTAATACTACCAAAAGAAAGACATCAAAATTTTCAATTTTCATATTTACCAAAGTAAGTACACCTACTCACTAATAATACATATGTACACCTACTCACTAATAATACTTAAAAAAAAACGGAGAATTTCAAGAGCGTTGAAGCAAAAAATAAAGGCAAAATGACCTTCTGAACCCTTATACTATGTCGGTTTTGTAAGTTGGATACTTCTACTTACATGTTTGTCATCTGGACCCCTGAACCCACTAAAAAGTAACATTTTAAACCCTTTTTTGGTGAATGTAACACACTCTCCCCACGCTATCTTTCACATCACCTGTCACGTCTGCCTCATTTGCCACGTCATCTAAAAAGGTATTACATTAAATTTCAAGTCATTTTTAAAATGTTAAATAACAAATTAAATATTAAAATTAATTTAATTAAATAAGAAAAAATTATAATTGTAGAAAAATTTGAATAATCATGTTTATATTTTTGCTCACAAATTAAACATCAAATTCATTCCAAATAATTAAAATTCTTCTCCAACTAATTTAAATTTTTAACTATAAATTCATATATACAACCATAATAAATTTTTTATTTTTAAATTTGAATACCCTTAAAAAATTCACAAAAAGTTTAATTTTTTTCAAGCGAAATTCACTAATTTTTTTTAATATTCACTATCACTTACTTTCAATTCAAATTTAAATTTTAAACCAAAAAAAAAAAAAAAAAATTTAAAATTTAAATTTTTATTCAAAAAAAAAAATGAAAAGAATTGAATTGAGGGAAAATTAAAATAAAAAATAGAAAGTGAAGGTAGTGGTGGTGAGAAGGGGGCTAGAAGAGTATTGGGGTAGGGTGTGAGGGTTGGAAGGGGCTGGGAGGGGTGTGGGGGCTGGGGGTGAGGTGGGGAGAGGCTGGACGGGGCTGGTGAGGTGTGGGGGGTGGGGACGGGGCTAGGTTGGGTTGGAGGGACTGGAAGGGGTTGGGGGTGGGATGGGGCTGGCTAGGGTGTGAGGGGTGGGGACGGGCTAAGGTGAGGGTAGGGAAGGACTGGACGGGTGTTGGGGTGGGGGTGGAAGTGGGGTGGGATGAGGCTAGGTGGGGACGGGCTGAGGTGGGGTGGGGAGGGAATTTATTTTTTAAAATATTTTAAAATTATTTTTAAAATTTTAAAAATATTTTTAATTTTTTAAAAATATTTTTAAAGTAAAAAAGATGTAGGGAAAAAAAGAACCCTTTTTATTTTTTTTTTAGTTTTAATATTATTTTAATGTAAAATTGGTCAAAAATTGACTCCCAGTCGCACCCCAGGCGAGTGACTACACTCTTTTTGTCCTAGTCACCATTTTAATGCCACATAGACAAGGTCAATGGTCAAAGGGTGCAAAATGTTGCTTTTTAATGGGTTCAAGGGTCGAGATGAAAAACATGTAAGTAGAAGTGTCCAATTTACAAAATCGACATAGTTCAGGGGTCCAGAAGGTCATTTTGCCAAAAATAAATTAGAGGGATTTTTTTTTATAAAACCTGCTTTAATACCATAATGGAATTAAAACAAGAAATTAAAAAGATTTTCTGCATTTTTCTTTGAATTGATGATCATTCTTATGTTCTACAATATTCAATATATAGGAAAGTAATCCTAACAGCGTGGACACATGTCAATAACGACTCCGCCAAAGAGAAGAAGTCGAGAAACATTGCTCATACAAACTCTAATATTACTAGTAGCATATATATTTCACAAAGCAAAGGAAATGTGAAATCTGAAAATAATAATGCAGATACTCTAATTATTACACCTTTTCATTTAATGCTATACATTTATATTTTATCTTTGACAGCCAAACACATTTTTCAAAAAGTTTTTTTAGTATTCTCTTCGTATAAAATCAGATGTTTCACAGAGGACAGTAAAGGTGTCACATAACACCTATACCTAAATTATGTAAAGATCAAAACAAACTTATTGTAGTTAAAATGACAAGGATACTTCAATTACTACTTTTCCTGTTTTTTGTTTCATTTTTATTATGTTAAATATATGTATAAAAATCAATGTCACACCCCTTTTCAACTCTAAAAAGATTAAATTTTATTTTAAGTTCGAAAGGGTTTTATTATCAAAGTGACAAAAGATGAAAATTTATTTCGAAAAGGACCTTTTATATTCAAAACTCAGAGTCGCCACGTGTCATAATCCGATGTGCCAAGTCACCTTTGGAAAATCCTTTTCAAAATGATTTTTGACTCTATAAAAATTGATCCGCGAACAGAGATTTCGACTAAGGAATTTTGTTGACCGAAGGGAAGGTGTTAGCCACCCCTCGGTCCCGTGGTTTGACCAGGTCGCTTGGTGAAGCGTATCGGCTAATTTTTACACTAAGGACGTACAAACCACATAAAACACATAAACAAGCATCCAAACACACGAAACAAAATAAATTCAAAATATAGTGTTCAGTTCAATTATACAGTCCAAATAAATAAAAACACAAAAATAAATCGTATCTAACCTACACTTACTCTAACTACGCTCCCGCGCTTTACCCGATGCCTCGGGCCTTCATCATAAACGTCGTCCCCCAACATATTACATCGGGACATTCCCCGGTGAGTAAATACAAGGTCTCTTGGGGCATTCCCCAGCTAAATGAATACATTTGAATTAAATACGATGAACTAGAAAGAAACATTCACACGCACATTCCAACATTTAATCAAAACAACAAGTTCTAAAATTTGCCTACCCTAATCTATATTGCCTATCCGTTTCAACACATCATAAATCTATCACGATTTATATCAAGAATAAATCAAAATTAAACCGAATCTATCCTTTTTCTTAATTTTCAATTCTCACCCCCAAACCTATTTTTAACCACATGATTAGTGCATGCTTCTATTATCCATTCACATCTTAAAATCCGAAACCAACATTGATGCAACCAACCAACAAAGATTCGAACTAAGCACACAACACATGAATTATCCACACCCACAACATCAATAAAGAATAAAAATAAAGTAAAGATCGGGAGAAGAAATGAGTAAAGATCGGAAGAAGAAATGAACCTCAATGAAAATTGTCTTTGTCGATAATAAAGAAATCCGAGATTGAAACCTCCAAACGGGGACTCCAACAACGAACCAACTCGGTATCAAAAATAATAATCGGACTGAGAATATTCAACACATAGAATGCAAAACGAAACAGACGGGATCCGCTCGAGGTAATTGAAATCCAACCCCAAACAGTTCAAAATCTGACCCGAATTGACCAAAATCAAACCCAGACGAACCGAAGCTAACCCGAAGAAATCAAAATCCGACCCCAAACAGTCCAAAATCTGACCCGAATCGATCGAATCTCTCCCTTCCAAACAGTCTTCGTTCTTTTTTTTTATCACTGGTGCGTGTATATGCAACTTTAAGCTGGTAGAATCAGAAAATGACCAAGAAACGGTCTGTTCCGGCGACGAGCTCGCTGGAGAAGCTCAATCCTACCGTCTCCCTCTCGATCCTCTCTTTTCTCTCTCTCTCATCTGCTCTTTCTCAGCTCTCTAATTCTCCTGTGTGTGTGATTAATTTATCATATGTATGCATGTGTCTCGTGAGAAGAAAATTAAAACCAAAAATGGAGAGTTTTTCCTCTCTCTATGATGATGATGATGTGTGTATCTATATTCTCTGCATGGAATCCCTGGTGGGTTTTTTCTGTGAGTATATTGTATTGTGTAAGTGTGTATGGCATGTGGTAGTGGGGTAGGGTAAGTGGGGTAGTGAGGTGGGGTAGGGGTAGGGTGTGATGTGGTTTATTTTGATTGGGTAGGTTGTTAGGATAAGATAAAATTAGCTAGGGATTTGTTATTTTTGTCATTTTGTGAAGGGATTATTACATGATCAAGGGTACACGATAGGATAAGGTAAAAATGAGTAGAAGTGATATCGGGGAGGGACAAAATTAGGTGTCTACATTATGCCCCCTTTGAATGTAAATGTTGACACCTAATTTTTGTCCTCCACGACTAAAATTAATCCTGAGATTCTTCAGTTTTTAATAAATCAAAATAATTATTTCATCCAAATAAAAAAAAAATTAAAATATTTTTCATACATGATTTTGTCATTTTAACTAGGGATTAAATACTATCATGTTCAGTTATACGAGATTATATAATTTGTTACTTAAATATTTATTTTACAAAATATCAGATTTAATCAAGCCTTATCTTGAAAATAAATTCAAATGATTAAAATCTTAATTTAAATATAATTTATTCTCAAAAATAATTTATTTGGATAAATGCATTCATTTTATTAAATCAAGAAGCTCGGGATAAAAAAAAGGTATTAATTCGTATCGGATTTTAATTTAATTTAGCCAATCTATTAGATTTGATCATAATTAAAAATTAGTCATAATTGCAATGCAATTTGTCAATTAATTTTTAATTTGGTCAAAATAAATAAATCTGGCTAAATGTTAAATTTCAGTTGGGGTTATATTTTAAATAACCCCAAAATTCTCAAGAACTCTCATAACTTTTACCCAATTTCCACCAAAAAATAAATTCAAATTGTACTATTCCCCCCAACTTTGTCCTTTTCCAATTTTGAAATTCAAAGATTGTACTACATTGTACTATTTCCCCCCACATTATCTTCCACCTCACTTTATCTTTAATTTTTACATTTCAAAAACCCCCTAAATGCTTTTTCTCCCACATTGGTGGATGAAAAGAAATAAATCTCTATCCTTTCCTATAAATACTTTTCTCCCTCATTGGTGGAAAAGGGAAAAAAATACCCCATTCTCTCCTATAAATACTACCACTACTTTGGTAGAGAGAAGAGGGGAGAAGGAAGAAAAAAAAGAGTAGAAAGGTAAAAAAAATCGTTTTGAGCAAAAATAGTTATTTTTATTTAGTAAAAATTTTTGTTTCATAAAGTTGATCGGCTAATCAAAATTTTTGAGTTGTCGGCAACGTTTTTCGGTGGTGGTTGATTTCAACGAAACTCGTAGTCTCGTTTTGCTGCCCCCAAAATGTAAACACACCTTCTTTTTTCTTTTTTTATTATTTTAGTTTCTATTGTCGTTTTTCTCTTCATCTTTTTTCTTCTTCGTAGTTCGTAGTTATAATTTTATTTGTTGGGATTGTATGTTGTAGATGGCCTTGAAGGTCCTAGGACGTTGTGGTATCGATATTCTAATTATTTTCATGTTCATGATATAAAAATGAGCTAGCAATAGTTGTATGTGTCTTTTTTGACTTTATTCTTTGATTATTTTGGATAAAGTTTCAATCTTTGCTTAAAAGATGTATTTATGCTTTTTTTAAACTCATTGTTGTTGGATACATTTATTTTTAGTATGTAAAGTTATTTTCTTTATGTTTAGAAGAATAGTTAATGTTGATGTTTTGCCTTTTCACCTTATTCTTTGATTAGTTGAATAAAGTTTAGATCTTTACTTGAAAAACGATACTCATGTCTTGTTTAAATTTATTGTTGGTAGATATATTTGTTTTTAGCATGTAAAGTTATTTCCTTTATGTTGAAAAGAATAGATAATATTGATTGTTTTTTTTTTTTTAATTTATTCTTTGATTATTTTGGATAAAGTTTAGATCTTTACTTGAAAAACAATACCCATGTCTTGTTTAAACTTATTGTTGGTAGATATATTTTTTTTAGCATGTAAAGTTGTTTATTTTATGTTGGAAGAATAGTTATTATTATTTGTTGCGCTTTAATAAAAATAGTAATCAGTTAAGTCAAGAATTTGTCATTTGCTTACTAATTATTTTAATGGATTTCAAAACCCTCATATAAGATATGAAATGCTAGCTTTATTTTTCATCCAAGATGTTTATTCTTCTTTGTTCGCATGTTGTCTATTCAAAATGAGAAGAAAGTTTAAACTTTTGCAGCTAAATAAAATTATTTGGATATTTTTGACTCATGCATAGTATGATTGTGAAACTTTTGCTTTGTATTTTTTATTTGTTGACTCTCATTCTTGTGCAAGTGTGTTTATTCTTGTCATTCAAAAATTGGTTCTTGATAGTTTCTTTTACTTTGAAATATGTCACTTTTATGCCTTGAACATATATTAATTTCTTTACCTTTTCTTTGCATGCAAAAAAATATCTCGAGTCCAAATGGACTCCTCTCCTCTTGCATTTCGTAATGGGTAAATGAGGCTCACCCCTTCGAGTCAAGTTCAAAGTTTAAACCCAAGGTCCACTACATGGCGTGCGGGTGGTAGAAGATAGACAAAGAAGAAAAATGGGTCAAAACCCATTGATGAGGTTACTAAAAGATTTGAAAAGTCTCAATTTTTATTATTGTCTTCTTTTTATTTATTCATTTAGTCATTTATTTATTCATTCATTTCGGCCTCGAAGCCAAAGTTGTATTTAATACAGGTGGAGTAAGACTCGAGCCAAAGGCTCGAAAAATAGTTTAGGACATGTGAAATGGGTTGGAAGCCCAACTAGACTAGGACAAGTCTCGTTGATTTGGGCCTAATGGCCTAAATCCTTTACTTTCTCCTCCCTTCCCCTTTTATGTGTTTATTTGTTTATTAGTTTTGTTTAGACTTAGTTAAAATCCCTACTAAGTCGCCTAAATCTATTTTACACAAGTTTTTTTTTTTAAAAAAAAAAAATCAAATCACTATTTCAACAAATTAATCTTTTCGAAGTTAATCAAAAGACGATTTTCAAACAGTCCAGATAACCGCAAGTTAGCGGATGTTTTAGGTGCCTAACACCTTCCTAAAACGTTAATAGGAACTGCTTATCTAGAATCTCTAACTTAAAAAATGATTTCCCTATTTTGAATCGTTTAAATTTTTTTATAAAGGTTTCTTAATTCCTTTTCAAAATTAAGTGGCGACTCTTTCAAACAAAAATTTTTGCAAAACAGTAAATACGAAGTGTTTTCAGACAAAGAAGTAGACAACGAGATAAAATTTGTCCCGACCATTATTCAAAAAGAATGAAACAGAAAGAAGAAGGGAAACCAAGTCTTGACTTTGGACATCATACTCATCCCTAGTTATGAGGAAATCAAGTCACAGGTATCTCCAAGGACTGAAAGAAGAGAGGCTATACCGAGTTGGAGAGTCGAGTGAGGCCCTGTCGAGATTTCGGTCCGCGGCTCTGTCATTACATCAAAAATAAAAATTACAAGGTAAAACATAAATGAAATTACAAAAATCTATCTATGCAGTTTCTTTTGAAGTCTTGACTCGAGTTTCATCACCCTATTCTTCAGGCGGCCTCCTAACTTGCAATTTCTTCAAATTGTTGACTACTTTCAGTTTCTTCAACCTGTTCTCCAGGTGGGCTCCTGACTTGCTATTTTTCAATCTGTTGACTTTCAACTTATTTGCCGTGCTCTTCAGGCGGGATCCTGACTTTTGGTTTCATCAACTTTCGATTTCATCACCCTGTTCTTTAGGCGGACTCCTGACCTTCAATTTTATCACCCTGTTATTCAGGCGAGCTCCGAACTTTCAATTTCATCACCCTATTCTTCAGGCAGACTCCTGAAACAAAAATCAAAACTAAAACGAAAATTAATCATAATCAAAACTAGAACTAAAACTATCCCACACAAAGATTATCATAATGCAGTATTTCATTTTTGAAAGCGTGGTCCCATTTTTCAGAAGTAAAATTCCATTTTTCAGGAGGGTCCTGAACATAAAGTGAAATCCCATTTTTCAGGAGGGTCCTGAACAGAAGGTAAAATCCCATTTTTTAGGAGGGTCCTGAATATAAAGAAAAATCTCATTTTTCCAGAGGGTACTGAACATAAAGTAAAATCTGATTTTTCAGGAGGGTCCTGAACAGAAGGTAAAATCTTGTTGTTTAGGAGGGTCCTGAACAGAAAGTAAAATCCTATTTTTCAGGAGGGTCCTAAACAAAACGTAAAATCCCATTTATCAGGAGGGTCCTGAACATAAAGTGAAATCCCATTTTTCAGGAGGGTTTCAAGAGGGTCCTGAACAAAAAGTAAATTACCAGTTTTTAGGAAGGTCCTGAACAGAAAGTGAATTCTCATTTTTTAGAAGGGTCCTGAACAGAAAGTAAAATTCCATTTTTCAGGAGGGTCCTGAATAGAAAGTAAAATTTGATTTTTCAGGAGGGTCCTGAACATAAAGTGAAATTTCATTTTTTAGGAGAGTCCTGAACAGAAGGTAAAATCCCATTTTTCAGGAGGATCCTGAACAGAAAGTAAAATCCTATTTTTTAGGAGGGTCTTGAACAGAAAGTAAAATCTCATTTTTCAAGAGGGTCCTGAACAGAACGTAAAATTCCATTTTTCAGGAGGGTCCTGAATAGAAAGTAAAATCCCATTTTTTAGGAGGGTCCTGAACAAAAAGTGAAATTTCATTTTTCAGGAGGGTTTTGAACATACAAGTGAAATCCCATTTTTTCAGGAGGGTTCTAAACAGAAAGTAAATTCCCATTTTTTAGGAGGGTAGAAAGTAAATTTTCATTTTTTAGGAGGGTCCTGAACTGAAAGTAAAATCTCATTTTTCAAGAGGGTCCTGAACAGAAAGTAAAATTCCATTTTTCAGGAGGGTCCTGAACATAACGTGAAATCCCATGGACATGCTTTCCAATGATAGTAAAAATTTGCCCCTGTTTCATCAAAGAAAATTTTTTCAGTTGAAAACTTAGTGGTGGTTTGTAGCACTTGGCTTTCCAGGCATCTGCTCCAGCAGTTGTTCCTTTCATCTTTGTTTCAAATTGCTGACACTTGCCCATGCCTTGTCGCATTATTGACCCAGACCAGATCGGGGAAATGCCTTTGACTCAAATATCTAGCCTCTATTTTACCATGCCTCTGAGATGCACCTTTTGACATCTGATACTCCTATGAATCCAACAATCTGTCGGTTGATAGACTTCTTTTGCTTTGTGTTGTATTATGATCCTATTTCTTTCATGTGCTGGTCCTTGGCTTTTCCTCATACAATTGGAAAGACTGGTAGCAAGTTTTAAAATCTTTTCTCGCTCGTTTCGTCACGGACTTGACTTAAATTGTAAAGAAATGATGGTGACTTTTATTTTGATAAGTGACATAAAAGAGACAAAAATATGAACATGTAAATGAAAGAAAAGGGCAGTGTCCCTTATTCAAAAAGAAATCAAAAACTTATCTGAATACGGCAACCAACTCCAATGACCATGACATGCATTTTGGATTAAGCTGCCTGATCTTCCTATCCAAGCTTCCCATTTGTTGTTGTGTTTGTGCCTTTGCCGCTGAGCCGCTTCTTCAAACCTATTGGACTCATATATCTCATTCAATCGACGCCATCTTAAAATACTTTTGCCAACAAATTCTTTCCTTTTTACTTTTCTCTCGAACTCTCCACCGCCTTATGATGCCCATGAGTGTTTTCACCAATAAAACTCTCTCATTTTTATTTCTCTCAACTTTCTATTGCCTGCCCGTGAGGGTTTTCACCAGTAAAAATCTCTCATTTTTATTTCTCTCAACTCACCATCGCCTTATGGTGCCCGCGAGGGTTTTCACTAATAAGACTCTCTTATTTTTTATTTCTTTCCTGATTTCTTATACTGAGGAAGACAAGTAGTACCCCACGATGTATCATCATATCCATTGCATGCTTAGCCTTAACATTATCAAAAATTGATCTGAAGGACTTTCTTTGGTTGTAACTTGGCTTTTGGATAAGGTTAGAAAAGGATGCCAAGAGGCTCAAACGATACTTGCAGTGGGGGTGTGACTTACAATTTTTGGAATCGACTCAAACAAACATTAACTCATGCCCCAGTTTTTGTTGACTGGGTGACTTTAAAATCTTTATTTGGTTGGACCGAGCCCCAAATGGGGCAGCCTACGTATCTCACTCTCAGGAGAGGAGAATTAGGTCGCACGTAGTACCATCATCTTGTTCTTTGTTTTGATTTGATTTTTTTTCTTTTTTTTCTTTTATTTTTGAACTCTTTCTTTTATTCTTATTTTCTTGACATTTATCTTTGACTCTATTTTGATTCCAAAAGAGGGATATGAAAGAAAAATAAAACTAAGATCAAACGGGTGAACAAAGGATGACACAATGTTGGGATAGAAGAATAAAATGCCTTCATCATATCAATCTTCAAAAATGCAAGTACTAAACATGCAATAAAATCAACAAAGGATAAAATATCATACATAATATCTTTTGTCCGCATCAACATTGATAGTCATTTCTGCCATTTTGCCTTCAATATCTGTCAAATATAAGGCTCTATTGGGCAACACTTTCTTTACAATAAAGGGACCTTGCTAGTTTAGGGAGAACTTGCCTTTCGCTTCAACCTGGTGAAGAAGGATATGCTTCAATACCAATTGACCAACTTCAAAATGCCTGGGTCATACCTTTTTGTTATATTCTCGAGCCATTCTCTTCTGATACAATTGGCTATGACATACCGATGTTAGCCTTTTTTCCTCAATCAAACTCAATTGCTCTAGTTGGGTTTTGACCCACTCGTTATTATCAATCTCTGCTTCCACAATGACTCGAAGAGAGGGAATTTCAACTTCTATAGGGATGACTGCTTCTGTCCTATACACCAATACATATGGATTTTTCCCTGTTGAAGTGCGAACAGAAGTGCGATAACCTAGCAATGCAAACGACAACTTCTCATGCCATTGTCTAGACCCTTGTACTATTTTCTATAGTATATTTTTGATATTCTTATTGGTGGATTCCACAGCGTCATTAGCATTCGGATGATATGGAGTGAAATTTCGATGTGCGATCTTAAACTGTTGACATACTTCTTGCATCAAATGACTATTGAGATTGGCAGCATTGTCTGTAATGATCATCTTAGGAATTCCAAACCTACAAATGATGTTGGCATGAACAAAATCTACTACCGCCTTCTTTGTCACTGACTTGAAAGTTACTGCTTCTACCCATTTTGTGAAGTAATCAATGGCCACCAAAATGAATCTATGCCTGTTTGACGCTTTCGGCTCAATCGGCCCGATCACGTCCATCCCCCAAGCTACAAAATGCCATGGAGCAGACATTGCATGCAATTCAGCGAGAGTAGAATGTATCAGATCACCGTGTACCTAATAGTGATGACATTTCCGAACAAAATGAATGGAATCCCTCTCCATAGTAAGCCAATAATAATATGCTCGAAGTATCTTCTTTGATAAGACATAACCGTTCATATGCGGCCCACATACTTTAGAGTGTATTTCAACCATGATCGCCGAGGCTTCTCTTATATCTATATACCTCAAAAGTCCCAGATCTGGGGTTCTCTTATATAAGATTCCCCCACTTAAGAAAAATCCACTAGCCAAACGCCTAATAGTCCTCTTTTGATCATTGGTGGCATGTGTCGGGTATTCTCCTAACTGAATGTATCACTTGATATCAAAGAACGAAGGTTCGCCATCGAGCTCTTCTTCAACCGCATCACAGTAAGCATGCTGATCACGACTCTATATGCACTGGATCGATGTAGGCTTTATCAGGATATTGGAGCATTGAAAACAGAGTGGCTAAAGCATCAGCAATCTCATTATGAATCTTTGGAATATGCCTAAACTTTACTGACACAAATCGTTGACATAGATCTTGCAAGCATTGCCGATACGGTATGAGCCTTAAATATCGCGTCTCCCATTCGCCTTAAATCTGATGGACGAGCAAATCTGAATCCCCCAACACTACTAGTTCCTGGACTCCCATATCAACAGCTAGCCTCAAACCTAAAATGCAAGATTCATATTCCGCCATGTTATTGGTATAATAAAATCAAAGTTTCGCTATTACCGAGAAATATTGCACCACCTTAAAGATAAAAACAACACCTATTCTGACTTCTTTTATGTTAACAGTTCCATCAAAGAACAACTTCCAACCTGCATTAGCATCTATAACGACTTCATCGACATACAACACTTCTTCATCAGGGAAATATGTCTTTAATGGCTCGTACTCTTCATCAATGAGATTCTCAGCAAGAGGATCTGCCAAGTCTTGGGCTTTTATGGCGGTTCAAGTCATATATACAATGTCGAACTCGGTAAGCAATATTTGCCACTTTGCCAAACGACTGGTCGGCATAGGCTTCTGAAAGATATACTTCAAAGGCACAACACGTCCTTTCAAGAAGAGTGTACCTGACCTCATATGTTATGAACTTCTTGCTAAGATAATAAATAGCCTACTCCTTTTTGCTCGTGACATCATGTTGAACCAGGACACAACCGAAAAAATTATCCATGATCGATAAATATAAGATCAAAGGCCTACCAGGCTCCAGTGGTACCAGCACGGACGGATTTGATAGATATCTTTTGATTTTGTCGAACGCTTCCTGACATTCTTCAGTCCACTTTACCGCAACACTCTTTTTCAGCAACTTGAAAATGGGCTCACACGTGGTTGTGAGTTGAGTAATAAACCTGTTGATGTAGTTCAGTCTACTAAGCAAACTCATCCCCTCTGTCCTATTCTTAGGGGGGCCAAATCCTAAATGACTTTGATTTTCGAGGGATCTAATTCAATTCCCCGACGGCTGACTACAAACCTCAACAGCTTTCCAGATGAAACTCCAAACACACATTTTTCCGTGTTGAGCTTGAGATTATACCTGCAAAGCCTTTTAAAGAACTTTCTTAAATATTTAACATGGCCAGCCTGACTTTTTGACTTAATAATCACATCATCCACATAGACCTCAATCTCCTTATACATCATATCATGAAACATAGTGGTCATGGCTCTCATGTATGTTGCTCCAGCATTCTTCAAACCAAACGGCGTCACTCGATAGCAATAAGTCCCCCATGGTGTGATAAAAGATATCTTTTTCGCGTCTTCATCATCCATAATAATCTGGTGGTATCCGACATAGCAATCCACAAAAGAGGCAACCTCATGTTTAGTATAATTGTCCAGCAAAATATGGATGTTGGGCAACAGAAAATCATCCTTCAAACTTGCTCTGTTCAAATTATGGTAATCAATACATACTCGAATTTTGCCAATTTTTTTTTGGGACAGGAACAACATTGAATAACCAAGTAGGATAATGAGCCACTGGAATGACTTTGGCTTCAAGTTGTTTCATGATTTCCTCTTTGATTTTAATACTTACATCAGTTTTAAACTTCCTCAACTTCTGTTTCACGGGGGGGAATGCAAGATCAGTTGGCAATTTATGGGCCACTAATTCGGTGCTTAGACTAGGCATATCATCATAAGACCATGCAAAAACATCCTTATAATCAATTAATGCTTGAATTATTCCATCTTTTAGTTGTGGCAAAACATGTACACTGATTTTAGTTTCCCTAACATCTTCTTGATTCCCTAGATTAATTGGCTCAGTTTCATTCAAATTAGGATTCGACTTATCTTCAAAGTGTTCCAACTCCTTGCTTATTTCCTCTAGGCCTCTTCTTCATCATATTCCCCCTCTTGCTTTATTATATCTTGATTAGTTTAGATTTTGAGATCAGGCTGAAAATTCCGCATGCATGTTATGTCATTAGAATCAGCATAAAGAGAATTGTATAAAGAAAAAGACAAAAATGAAATATATTAGACATAAAACAAAAGAGACATTGCATTTCATTAAAAAAAATGATAGGAGGGTTTAAACATAAATGCCAACATAACATAAGCAAATTAAAATTAGAATTACAACCCTAAAATAACTCTGATAAACAGAAAGAAAAGAAAACAAACTACAAAACTCCCTCCTGACAGGGAGAGGAGTAACTTTCCAATTGTTGAGCCGGACAACTGGACCTATGAATTGCACGTCTGCCTTACTAGTACCTTCTCCTACTTCAACCATGTCAACTTTGATCAACAAGTTCTAGAAGTCATCAATCAATTCAGCTCCAAACTCTATAGGTGCCACGACACTACCCTTAATGAATGACTTATTGAATAGGGGCACTGGGCGAGGGAGTGACCATGTTTCCTTTTTCCTTCAATCGGCCTTCTTCAGATGTTCAGCCCTAGGTTCAAATCCTAAACAAAAAGTGCCCATGTTCTCATTCGGACATATGGGATGAACCATACCATGCAGAGACACTCCCAAACCCCTTCCTGGCTCGAATCCATATTTTAACATTTAATTTATCATCATGACAGAAGCAGGAGACAATTGTGGCCCTGGAATAACCTGTCCTTCAATGATACGATTCACCGATACTGTATCAAAAGTTTGATAGACACATGTCTCCTCTACATTGTTTGCTTCAATAAGGGACAAGGGCGAATCTTCGTAGGTAGAAAAATCCCCTTCTCCATGAATAACCACTTCTTTCCTATCATGCTCAAACTTGATCATTTGATATAATATAGATATAACTGCCTTGGCCTTGTGGATCCACGATTTTCCCAAAAATAGATTGTAAGAGGAGTCTATATTCAATACTTGAAACTCTATGGTGAACTCAACAGGCCCTATAATCAACATTAGTTCTATTTCACCAATAAAGTTTGATTTTGCACCATCAAAAGCCCTGACACATACATTGTTGGGCCTGATCCTCTCAACATCAAGATTCAACTTTTGCAAAGTAGAAATAAGGCAGATATTTACACCTGTACCTCCGTCAATCATGACATGAGTGACATAGAAATATTCGTATTTCACTATAACGTAAAGACCCCGGTTATACCCCGTACTTTCAACAGGCAATTCATCGTCAGAAAAGCTGATCCGATTGACCTCAAAGATTTTTTCAACTATTTTCTCAAGCTGATTTACTGTAATCTCCCTAAGAACATATGCTTCATTTAATACCTTCAATATAATATCACGATGTTCCTTGGAATGCAACAACAAAGATAAGAGGGAAATTTGAGCAAGGGTTCTCTTCAACTGATCTATTATTGAATACTCTAGCAACTTCATCTTTTTCAAAAATTCTTCGGCTTCTTCTTCGGTGACAGGCTTTTTGATAGATAAAGGTCCACTCACAATTGGCTTGGACTTCCTTAAACTTTTAGGCACGAAGCATCTTCCTGACCGAGTCAAACCCCCTACCTCATCTATATCTTTCACTACTTCCTTCCCTGATAGGTCATCACAGTTCGCTTATAGTTCCAGAGAACCTTTTTTATATCAACTATCAAAGGTTGGGTCACCAGTTTAAGGACAAAAGGTGCTGCCAGTTCTCCTTTCACCGTCAAGATAGGCTTACCCGAAGCTCCTACCACCATCAACTTAGGTTTATCCTGACTTAAATCAATCTATCTTCTGGAACCTTGCACTGTGATTATGGGTTTTTTTGTGCTTTCTTGGGCTTTATCTTCTCCCATTCCTTCCTGGCTTAATGACATTGCTTTCAACGAATCTACCATATTCACTGATTTGTCCTCATTGTATTCTGACAATAGGCTTATAACACCTTGACGACTCTTTCCTTTTATATATCAGCTCTAACATATTGGTTTCAGCATAGGTTGGCAACGGATTCTGGTTCATGTTAGAAACTTTTGGGGCCTGGACCAAAATTTGATTTGTATCAATTAAATCTTAGACAGCTCTCTTTAAATACCAGTATTTCTCGATATCATGCCCCGATATGTTAGAATAATATGCACATCTTAATGAATAATCAAGATTTTTCGAAGGTGGATTTGAAAGCCTTCCTTGAATTGGGATTAAAACCTCTATCTTTCTCAACCTATCAAAAAAGCTAGCATATGACTCCCCAAGAGGTGTGAACTAATTTTTAAACGCCTTCTCTTTCTTATACTCGGGCCTGGGTTGAAAACCGGGTCTGGAGGGGTTTTAGTAATTTGGTGGAGCTGATGGATGATTTTGTGGAGCTCGTGCACTCCATTATGGGTAAGAAGGGATTTGGTCATATGGCTGCGCGCTATATACTGGGTACGGGGGTGGTGGAATGGAATATAATGGGTTTTATGGAGGGTAGTAATGGTGGGGAGGAATATATGGAGCTTGGGCGTAGACTTGGGCTTGGGATTGGGAATAGGGGCGAGGCAATCTTTTGGGATAGGAATGGGTTCCAGCTACAACGGCCGCCACATCCTCCTTCTTCTTTTTACCTCCAAACGCGCTAGATCCACCTTGAAACTCTTGTGTGGTGGCTTTCAACGCGGCAAAACTCACTATTTGGCTAGTCTTGATTTCGTCCTCTATTATCTCTCCCATTTTGAGAACTTCAATAAAAGACTTTCCCATTGTCGGAAGTAAATTTTGAAAATAGGTCTCATTCTGTGCCTGAATGAAGATATCTACCAGCTTACTCTCCTTCATTAGAGGCTTTACCCAGGCGGCCTGTTCACTCCACCTTATAGTGTATTCCCTAGAGCCTTCAATGCTTTTTTCCCTTATGTTGACGAAGGATTTTTCGTCAGGAATCAGATCGATGTTATACTGAAAATATTGCACAAACTCAGAATCTAGGTCATCCCAGTTGTTCCACTTACGATATCTTGATTGACAAACCATTCTGAAGCTAGATCAGAAATACTCTCGCCAAAGAAAGCCATGAGCAACTCTTTTCTTCCCCCTACAACCCTCAATTGGTTGCAATAACATCTCAAGTGTGCCACGGGATCACCGTGCCCAGCATACTTCTCGAACTTGGGTATTTAAAACCGAGGGAAAGGTTGACGTCTAGGAACATGCAAAGATCTTTATAGGAAACACTCTTATAACCTCCGGTTCCCTGCAGATTCCTCATGGCCTATTCCAAACTTTTTAATTTCCAAGCTATGACCTCTTGTTCCTCTGTTGCGATAGGTTTCTCCGTATCAAATGGAAATACAGGTGGCTGAGCGTACCCATACGGTTCATTCATTCTCAAAGTAGGCTTCGAGGCATAATACAGAATATCTGAAACTTTCAATACTGGCTCACTGGTGGACCGAGGAAGCACTATTATCGGACGCACAACATATGTGGGAGCTTCAAGTGGTGGCAAAGCCACAAACACAGGTGCTGCCGGTGGTGCCGGCTAAGTCACGAGCCTTGGTTGAGGAACTGTCAGGGGCACACTAGAAGTGCTAGGGTAATATTACCGTAGAGTGAGTCCCGGTGCGTGCTCCGGTGACTCAATGGGAACGGAGAATTGCGCCTGAGAGAGCGGTGGGAAATTGGGAATATTCCCAAGATCTTCAGAGAGTGGAGGAGGAGGCATGCCACTAGCCCATGCTCGGTATAGATCTAGCAATTGTTGTCTAAGTCTCAATACCTCATCATTGCGTTCTGAACTTTCTTCCCTGGGATCCTGATCTGGGTCAATGAGTGAATTTTCAATCTCCCTACTAGCCATGGCAAGCTTCTCTTTTGATCTAGTGAAGTACGGGTGACTAGTCAGAGTGCTGCAAACCAACCACTTATCTAAAAGAACATGCTCATCAAAGACAAAAACCGTTAGGATTAACATCATCCCGATCTTTTTCCTACACCCATTTGCTTTTTTACTCCAATCACACCTCTTTTTTTTCACCATCACTTCTCTTATCTCTCACGTCAATCCCTTTTTTATCCTTTTTTCCTTCTCTTATTATTTTTCTTTCTTTTTCTCTTCCGCTGTCTCTCTTTTTATCATTATTTATGGCTTTTGTTTTTCCTTAAAAATAAAAGAAAAATAATGAAAAAAATCAAGAAACAAAATGATTAGATCGAACCTAAAAGTACGTTGCCTACGTATCATATTGTACATGAAATCAGATCTTGCGTAGTTCGGGAAGCACATGCATAACTATCACAAAGTTAAAGTTTTTTTTTGATGAAAAATAAACAAAAGAAAGAACAACGCAACGTCACAACATTTCATAAAAAGACAACTAAAACAAACTTTGAATTTAAGACAACTTAAAATTTATCAACAAAGACTAAACAACATTCTAGACCCATAAGATAACATGCATATTACTCCTAGTAAAGACCCCTAACGTTTAAAACAAATATGAAACCGACTGAACAAAGACACAACAACACAATGACAGAAAAAATAAAGGACTCAAACTAAATAAAATATGAGGGTTGCTCCTTCAAATTGGTGTGCTGTGAGATAACCTTGGCTGAGATGGACCTGCCTATGAAGTTCCCTCTTTCTCGCTCAAATCGTGCAACATACCTTTCAATGATACTTTGATATTGGGGAGAAAGCCTTTAGCCCGTGTACCTACCTCCTGGGGAGTACATCTGTAAAGACTATTCTGATATCCTTCCACAGTTGCGAGCAAACTTGATAATTTGACTCTCAATTCTTCCACTTTGGCCCCCGCATCTTCATCCTGACGGTCATTAACTATGCATTCTTCCTGCACTCTCCCTTTAAGCTGCATTGGTAATGACCTACTGACACCCCGAGGTATGAATTGAAGCCAAACTCCATATCTTTGAGTGTACCTCAGATTGTCCAGACCTATTTTAAAAGAATCTACACCCATTTTTGTTGCATTAAGCCAGAATTACTCATACTTGATTTCCCCTTTGGCTATATCCTTAAAGTACTTGATATCCTTTTAAAGGTCCAATATCGGTGAGATATCTTTCTCCCTACCCAACTGACGCATTACCCTACTCGGACTGTAAGGTCTAGTGTATTTGAGTCCTATCAAAACTAAAAGAGATTGCATATGACATCCAGAAAAAATTACCTTAGGATTGAGACATCGATAGGCCCAAAGAATATTGTCATGTGTTATTGCTTCGAGAAATTCGACCCAAGCATTGACTCCAAGAGGTAAAGAAAATTTATCAAAACGCATTCTCTCCTCCATGGCGTACACCCAATCATCCATACAACAATCAACCACATCTGCTCTAACTAAAGAAGGCGAATGCAAATGCTCTATCATCCACAACTGTAATATTAAGTTACTCCCCTAAAAAAAATTGAATCCCTCCTTTCACCTCAGTCAAAGCCTTATATATTTCAGTTAAGATCATTGGTACAATGGTAACCTGCTCCTATTTCTTGACTAAAGCCATCACCACTGATTGTAAGTGGGTATTGATACGCCTCTTATCTAATGGGAACACTAAGATATCCAGTAGAGCCAAACAAAAAACCTCGAGACGATGTTGTTCCCACTTCTTCTTGGTAGTACGAAATTCATCCCAAAATCAGTCAAAACTTTCTGAGGACCCAAATCTAGCAAACAAATAGTCGAAGGAAATCCATGATTATTTGAGGCACCCTAAATTCTTGTTATCTTTCAACCCACAAAGTCGAAGAAATCTTTTGCCTGTATGATTTCGGGCTAAAATCATCCATTGATCCATATAAGGCAATAAAAAAAAAGAGATATTTTGGCCAAAGTAGGAGTCAATTCACAACTTCTGAATCTAAACACCAAATTATTTGGATCCCAAAAAGTCAACACGGCCTCTATTAGATCTGGACGGGGCGTGAGATTAAGAAGCGCTATCAGATTGCCTAAAACTTTCCTCACTTCGTGCTTTTTAGAGTAATTGAGTGTACCCTACCACTTGATCAACTTTCTGGGTACCTTGACAACCATAAGGACTCTAGACTTTGTGGATAGATCCAACTTGTAATAACACCTAAGACGTTACATCAAAAATTCGATAGGAGCAAAAATTCCCAACCTATGAGACTTTGATGTGGACATGTCGAAGGGACATGCCACTTTATGACTCCAAATCGCCGAACAGCACCACTGAAAAAAATCAGCCTACTTGGCTAGGATAACTAACAACACTAGATTACGGGGAGAAAAAACTAGGCTAAGACTAAGACGAAGGCAAAAAATAAAGATTACCGGACCCACCGAGGGTTGCCTATGTATCTCTCCCCAATGGACGGGAATCAGGTATGCGTAGTTCGTCCAGATTGGACAATTAAGGATTAAAGAACAAACTAACAGACTAAGACTTAACCTAAGAGACGCGATTACAAATAGATGATGAAATATGTCAATAAAATCTTTTTGAGTTTTTCAATTTGACACTTCTCATAAAACAGACACCAACAATTATGAAAGAAAAAATCTTTTTGGGTATTTTCATTATATGAAATGTACAAAACTTCTACCATTTTTTTTCTTTATAAAAAGCTCCAATTAAATTATTTTTTTTTTAAATTTTCAAATTATGAATGCATGGTAAAGGAACAAAAGGAAAGTTTTTTTTTTTTGATGTTTTAGAGAAAATGAGTACGAAAGGGAAAAAAATTCTTTTTGAATTTTTGGATTGTGAAAAAAAAAGCCACAAAGAACTCTAAAAACTACGAAACTCTTTTTTATTTTTTGACTCACTTTTTCTTTCTTTTTCATTTTTTTTTACACACTTTACTTCTAACACATGTTTTCCCCAAATTGGTCTGTCAAATGACCACGTTAGCCTCAAAGATGCAACATTTAACACGTAGGGATGCTTCAGAGGTGAGTCTCCTACAATGGACCAAATGGGTCCCACTAGGTCTTAATATGATGCAGATAAGCATGACCTAAAGGCTGACCTACGTTGGAGTTTACTAACAAGGCTGTTCAGGTGAG
This sequence comes from Capsicum annuum, assembly GCF_002878395.1. Classification (NCBI taxonomy): domain Eukaryota; kingdom Viridiplantae; phylum Streptophyta; class Magnoliopsida; order Solanales; family Solanaceae; genus Capsicum; species Capsicum annuum. The sequence goes on along the minus strand of NC_061115.1, from coordinate 201,080,387 downwards.
CATATGATCAATAGTGGCTGCTTTGCTTTCGACCCACACCATACGTCCGACGGTTCGTCCTCCGAAAATAAGGACGATTCAACTAGAGTTTATGTGCACGACGTGCACTCCAGGACTTGTTGCAGAAAGAATGACTCGGGTTATGGACATGATGTCAGATATAAAGCAATAACACATACGATAAAAACTGTAAACAAAGAGCACGTAGGCACTTAACAATTATAAACAATAACACAAAACAACACAAACAAAATGTCTACACACTTATAGTGTCAAACTAAGCCGATACAACTCCAAAAGATAAGCCCGAATTCTAAAAAAAAGTCCCCAGCAGAGTCGTCAGAGCTGTCACACCCCTTTTCAACTCCAAAAAGATTAAATTTTATTTTAAGTTCGAAAGGATTTATTATCAAAGTGACAAAAGATGAAAATTTATTTCGAAAAGAACCTTTTATATTCAAAACTCAGAGTCGCCACTTGACATAATTCGATGTGCCAAGTCACCTTTGCAAAATACTTTTCAAAATGATTTTTGACTCTGTAAAAACTGATCCGCGAATAGAGATTCCGACTAAGGAATTTTGTTGACCAAGGGGAAGGTGTTAGGCGCCCCTCGGTCCCGTGGTTTGACCACGGTCACTTGGTGAAGCGTATCGGCTAATTTTGATACTAAGGACATTAAACCACATAAAACACATAAACAAGCATTCAAACACACAAAACAAAATAAATCCAAAATATAGTTTTTAGTCTAATTATACAGTCCAAAATAAATAAAAATGCTAAAATAAATTCTATCTAACCTACACTAACCCTAACTACGCTCCCGCACTTTACCCGATGCACACCTACTCACTAATAATACTTAAAATAAATGAAGAATTTCAAGAGGGTTGAAACAAAAAATAAATTAGAGAGATTATTTATAAAACCTACTCTGATATCATAATGGAATTAAAACAAGAAATTAAAAAGATTTTCTACGTTTTCTTTTCAATCGATGATCATTCTTATATCCTACAACATTCAATATATAGAAAAATAATCCTAACAGCTTGGACACCTGTCCATTAACGACTCCGCCAAAATAAAGAAGTTGAGGAAAGTTGCTCATACAAACTCTAATATTACTAGTAGCATAGATATTTCACAAAGCAAAGGAAAAGTGAAATCTGAAAGTAATAATTCAGACACTCTAATTATTACACATTTTCATTTAATGCTATACATTTATATTTTATCTTTAGCGGATAAATATATTTTTCAAAAAGATTTTCTTGTATTCTCTTCGTGTAAAATCAGATGTATCACAGAGGACAAAAAAGGTGTCACATAACACCTATACCTAAATTATTTAAAGAGCAAAACAAACTTACTGTAGTTAAGATGACATGCATGCTTTAATTATTACTTTTTCTTCATTTTTGTTTCATTTTTATCATGTTAAATATATATCAAAATTAATACTACCAAAAACAAGACATTCAAATTTTCAATTTTCATATTTACCAAAGTATGTACACCTACTCACTAATAATACTTAAACGAAACGAAGAATTTTAAAAGGGTTGAAGCAAAAAATAAATCAGAGAGATTTTTTATTAAAGCTGCTCTGATACCATAATGGAATTAAAACAAGAAATTAGAAAGATTTTCTGCATTTTCTTTTGAATCAGTGATCATTTTTATGTTCTACAATATTTAATATATAGAAAAATAATCCTAACAGCTTGAACACATGTCCACTAACGACCCCTCCAAAATAAAGAAGTCGAGAGAAGTTGCTCGTACAAAACTATAATATTATTAGTAGTATAGATATTTCACAAAGTAAAGGAAATGTGAAATTTAAAAGTTATAATACAGATACTCTAATTATTACTTTTTTTCATTTAATGCTATATATTTATATTTTGTTTTTGGCGGTCAAACACATTTCTCAAAAAGATTTTTTAAAATCCTTTTTCTGTAAAATCAGATGTTTCACAGAGGACAAAAAATATGTCAGATAACACCTATACCTAAATTATGTAAAGAGTAAAACAAAATTACTATAGTTAAAATAATATGCATGCTTCACTTACTACTTTTCATCTTTTTTTATTTCATTTTTATTATGTTAAATATATATCAAAATTAATATTATCAAAAGCAAGACATCAAAATTTTCAATTTCTATATTTACCAAGATATGCACACCTACTCACTAATAATAATTAAAAGAAAATAAAGAATTTCAAGAGGGTTGAAGCAAAAAACAAATTAGAGGATTTTTGTATAGAATCTGCTCTGATACCATAATAAAATTAAAATAAGAGAAAGAAATTAAAAAGATTTACTGCGTTTTTCTTTGAATCGGTGATCATTCCTATGTTGTACAATGTTCAACATATAAAAAATTAATCCTAACAGTTTGAACACATGTCCACTAATTATTGATTTACTCCTAACAAACTAATCATGCTATTCAAAGATAATATTCTCTGTACAAAGCTAAAACTTGCAGAAAAAAATTTGAAACCTTCTTTACGACTCATCAAAATGCTACGTGTACGTCTAGGATGAAGCCACCTGTTTGGTTGTGATTATATCAGAACATTTCTTGGATGTGGGGTATCCACATTGTGACTTTTCAATATTAAAATGTCCATTACTTTTCTCTTAATAGTGTGCTCATCGGAGCTTTGATCAAATCTCTAGTCAACACCCCGTTTAAGTTGGAAAGGGCAGAACACAAACACAATTTGCCCAACATCTGTTTGTGAGAAGGACTAGAGAGAGACTTGATGAACAAATCCGCAATTTGGAAAGTGGTCAGAGGAAAAGAAAGGGAAATCAGACCAGCCAAAAACTGTTGCCGGACAAAATGATAATCGAGATCCACGTGTTTAGTCCGTTCGTGAAAAACTGGATTCTTGACAATGTGGATGGTGGCTTGACTGTCGGAGTTACTGACATTACACATAATCCATGAAAATAATAATGGCATTACATCGATCCCATAAATATGCTAAATCACCAGTGTAATGATCTTATTTTACTATTCCATTAACAAAGCCTAGTTTATTTTTACCTAAATGGGCCAATTGCATTGCTCGACTCCATAAGGTATAATTATCAATACTTATAAGCATAATCCCAACAGAAAGAGAACCTTGTGCATTTGAAGGATGCAAGTACAAAGGATGATAATAGTCAATAACAGTGGTAACACTTGTAATAGTCTCAATTCCATTTCTGATAACTACCACAAAGCTATAATCGAAATTTTAAGACTAAAGAAGCAAAAATCAGCAACTAAAGAAAGAGGAGACAAAGTAGAAACTATAAGGAAATTGCATTAAATGAAAGATAGTAATTAAATATACACCAACCCTAATGATTAACACCTAGGTGTATATTAAACACTTAAACACACCTCATCATTATTGGATAACACTTCATTCTTAGGTGAACACAAATGGATTATCAATCTCAAGCACCCACCTTTCTTGACAATTTGTTAACACAAGTGAAATCCATCACTTAGGATTAACCCTAATTTTAATTTCTCTCTCTCGGAGAAGAAGAAAACTACAATTTAGAAGTAACTCATTTCAAATATCCAAAAACTAATGAAAATAAGAGCTAAAAGGTCTATTTATACTATTACAATATAATGACTAAAATACCCTTAATGAAGGGTGTTCCTTTGGAGTGTAAAAAGAGAGATCAAAAAGACCTCCATGCCCTTAGTTGAAGGCGCCCATGTAGTGTAAGGAATGGAAGGCTTTCAAGGCTCCTCTTCTTCACATTTAAGCAAGTACACTCCCTTGGTTAAAGGCAACATGCTCTCATAAGCTCCCATTGGCATGGTCAAGGCTTGAAGAGGGTCCAAAAGGTCTTCAATCCGAAACTTGAACATTTGACAATACTTTGCACTTTTTGTGCTCTTTATGCTTGTATCATCCTCTCCATATTGAAAGAAATTTGTCCTTAAATTCACATCTTGCAAAACTAAAGAGAGAAGAAAACAAACACATAATCCTTTTGGTAGGAGGGTTAGCATTAGTACTACAATTATATCATCACTCCAAGGTGGTTCATACTTAGCATACATCCACGTATCCTAGGTATTTGACATAAAAATTTTAGCATAAAGGATACAAAGTAAGTGAGTAGGATTATCATCAACAGTGAATGAACATAAACCGAAGCTATACCTCCCACACCCCACAAGCACATCGGGATCAAATAAAAGTAGTAGACTAGGGTCTAACCGAGATGAACTATTCCTTTTACTAGTATATCACGCCAAGGGGGTACATATTTGAAATACAATCAGAAATCCTTTATTTTGTCCATGAAACACTTAGTATACGCATCACAAAGGATAGAGCTAAGGTAAACATCAAAGAAAAATAAGCACAAGTCGAGGAAATCCCTTCTCCACCCCACTAGTGTTCCAGGATCAAATGGATGATGTAGCCAAGGGTATAAGCCGAGATTAACCCATCCCTTTACTAGGCTATCATACTTACAATCTGTAATACCCCGTACTTCTACCAGCTTAAATCCATCCCAAGAATGTCAAAGACTAGTCTCAAAGATTAATCCACTTTTATGCATGTGGTATTTTCAATATTTTCACTTTTTGTCATGTGGAAAATTTAATAAGCTTTCCATCGATACCAAATATGCCCAAATCCGACACCGGGTGAAGAGTTAGAGCCTTTTTAGTGAGACAGTGTATTACCTAAGCCATCAGCGCGTCGCGAAGCCAACTTAAATAACAATTGTCAACTTCCAGTATTGCTCTGCGATAGTGAAGCGATGCGATAAACTTCTAGGTCTCAAACAAGGTGGTAACACTATAGCTCCGCATCACGCCACCATGCAGATTCCCAATTGTCTAGTTCCAGTGACTTGGCGCGATAGTGGAGCATCGCGCCAAGGATGAAAATCGAGAAATTTTCACAAGAATTAAAATACGTGTCCTAGGGTTAAAAGGGTCAATTTTTCTACCCTACATAAGCTCAAAAACACAGATTTAAGCCTCCATTACACCAAAATATACTCTATTCTCTCAAAATCCTCTCAAGAACACATTAGGGTTTTTCATAGAAGATTCAAGTTCAAGAATTTCCTCTATCAATCTTCATGTATTTATGAACTAAGGTATGCATAGTGTTCATTCACAGACTTTTTTCGTCCATGAAGCCCAAGAATTTCTTTTTTAAGTTCAAGTTTATAGATTTCTGTATGAGTTTCATGTTGGGGTTGTTTTGTTTATACTGAGAATGATCAATTGAATTCAAATCCATATTGGGTGGTCAATGTTATATGGAATTGATTTGTATAGATGTATATTCATGTGAACCTATGATTAAACCCTAGGATGATGAAATTAGATGTTGAATCATGATGTTTAATTGTTGTATAATGTTGTCTACATATATTATGCCTACCATGTGTTTGATTAAGTGCTTATATGAAGAAAAAGTGCCCAACTAGCATGATATTATGAAATCCCCATTTATGTACAAGTTCATGCATATCACTTGTTTGATGAAGTGCTTAAATACATGAATTATGAATTATGTTGTTGGTCATGTATTCAAGTAAGCCATGCTATGTCAGTTTCTTTCCATCGAGTCCTGGGGGTACTTGTACCCGACAATTTAGTTATGTGCCTAGAGCCATGTCAGGATTTCACGATAATCTCAGTCAAGCCATGATCAATAGAATTTAATTAGTCTTATGACTCAGGAAATCTTAGTAAATTTAGTATCCATCAGATGAGTCTTACTCAATAATCTCAGTAACCGCAGTATTCGTAGATATCTTAGTAACTTCAATACTCTCAGTCAGTACTCAGAATTTAGTACATTCCGTCAATCAACGAAACTTAGTAACTCAGTTTAGCTCCGCTAAACAATATCATTAGTATCAGCTCAGTTCAGATAATCACTTCAGTTCAGTTAATCAGTTCAGTGTCTTTCAGATAGGAGTAGAATTTAGCACCGAGCGAGCCTAAGTATGGGGACTCACCCGCTAGATAGGACTGAGATCCCTATAATAAATCCCTGAGTTCCAGAACTATGTAGCCAGCGTAGGTACGATATGTCACCCGTTAGATAGGACTGACATACTCAGGGATCACCCGTTAGCACATTTAAATGTATAGGACTGATCCCAAGAGTCACCCCTAGATTAGGACTGACTCCATAACAGTTGTCTTTATCAGTGGCGCGGTATTGACACCCTTCCAACTAGGGTTACAGGTTGGACCCCAGTTAGCTTAGTATAGGGCATGTTGGTTAAATGATTACTTCCCACAGTTACAGTTTCAGTCTCGGTATCATCCTCAGTAAAAGAACTCAGATAGTTCTTCAGATTTTAGGACTGTCAGATACAGTCAACTCAAATATAGAACAGGACTCAGATAGTTCCATAAGATTCAGACTGTCAGATACAGTCATTCACGTTATCAGTTATATCAGTTATCAAAACTCATGTCATCAGTATTCATCTTCAGGACTGTCAGATACAGTCAACCAGACCAGTTCTTTATAATCAGAACTGTCAGACACAGTTATTCATGTATCAGTAACATAGTATTAGTCCCTCAGATATCAATAATTCTATTTTATTATTAAAAAACTCAGTATTCAGTCCTGGCACGATATCAGTTACAATTACGTATGTACGCATGTATTCTCACGTTCATGTTAGTCAGTCAGTTAGTATTGTTCATGTATACGAACCTATTGCATTCAGCCTACCTCACTTGCATACCAGTTTATTCAAAGTACTGACGTATTTGCACTATGGTGTCTTATACCATAGGTTTAGAAGCACGAGCGCCAAAGCATCAGTAGCATCCCAGTTCAACGATTAAAGTTAGTTGTGAGTCCTCATCCTTTGAGGACATGATGATTTCATTACTAATTCAATTTTTAGTTTATTTCAATAGTCAGAGTTAGTTGGGGACATGTCCCATCAACTCCTTATTCAAACGGTTTAGAGGCTTTCAGACTATAGCATGTTAGACAGTTATTTCAGATTTGCTTTGGTATTGTTATACCATTTTCAGACATTGTTTATCAGATGTTCATTCAGTTTTGAACCTTATGGCCATTCAGTTCATGTTTCCGTATTTTATGGTATATTATGCAGTATACAGGTACAAATATTAGTCATGAATTAGCTTATGGTCCTTCGGGGTCATGAGCACCATGTAGCATTTTGGGTACCAGATTTGGGGCGTTACATAATCAATCAAGACAATTATCCTTAAGAGAAGGTTGTCATTCAAGACTAAAGAGTTGTTGCCTAGAAGTCTTCTCCTAAGAACAAGTACACCTTTATTCACAAGTTTTCCAAACACATGATTACCTTAAGTAAAACTAGTAGCACCGTTTTCAACATATGAACTCAAGGGGTTATGTTCAACATCATGATCAACATTATAAGAATGAAAACTAACTTGAAGGTTTTAAAGTACACCTTTCTTATGTTCAAGTAGTGAGCTAGTCTTAGGAGCACATTGTTCATTATACACAACAAGAGAACTACCAAGGAAAGATTCATGCTTTTCTACACTAGGTAAACCCAAAATCACATCACCTTGGCTACCAATAGCCATATCATAACATTTTAAACTTAAGGGAGTGTAGAGTGTACGAATTTCACCTTAGTTTGTACTAGGGAAGCCCACTTGCTTTGAATTCTCGGCCAAGGGTGCAATGGGAACACCAAAATGTTTGGGAGCGATTTCCTTTTGATTTTCCTTTGGAAATATATCATTATGTACATGCACATAAGAAAAATCAATGCTAGGAAAAGTGCTAACATTTGGGTTAGTGAGTAACAAGGATTCTTTGTGGACAAGATCCACAATTAAGCATTTATTTCCCCTTCCAACTTCACTATCCATGGTTTTCTTTTCCCTTACCCTCTTTTCTTCACATTCTTCTTATATCTCAACATCAAGCTTCTCTCTATATCGAGGCTTGGCCTTATTCTCCTTGGAAACCAAAACTTGGTAGTTTGGATTTTGAGGTAGCATTTGAGTACCAAGTCCTTCTTGTTGGACTTGGTTCAATTGAAGAGGTAAAGGTCTATTTGGCTTTTGATTTAGTGGACTTTAGGCTTGATAGTTTGGATTTTGTGGAGGCTTTAGTGGGCATAGTTTATCAACACCTGCTTTCATTCTAATCACACCATCCTTGATTGAAGCCAGATCCTCCTTTATTGAGCCCAAATCCGTGTGTAACCTAGTAATATCACGAGATATGGCCTCAAGCCAAGCCATCATGATCCTACTAACATCATTACCGAATGGTTGAGCACTTGAACCCTCGGGTTCCATGATAAATGTACCTATCAAACACAAGAAGGAAACCTACAAAACAAATAAACAAGTTAGTCCAAAAAGCCTCACCACTCCCTCACTCGTTTCTCACCTCATACTTGGTCTCACAAGTGTTGAAATCTTAGCATGTACTTCGCAAGTGAATGAGTGATGAATCTACTTTGGTCCGAAATTGATTTTTGTTTGATATGGCTCAAATAAAAATGATGTACGGACTTGAACCAATAAGTTACTACGACTTATAAATGAGAAAAGTACACAAACAATGAAGACACGAACAAAGGGACTCTAGTCTAATTATCAACCTAGTAGGTAGTTACTAGTTTGGTAATTAGTGGTAGAATCAACACAAAAGCAACTAGAAATAACAAATAGAAAATTAGAAATCTAATTTTAGGACTCAATTTGGTTCTTCATAAAGTGATGACATGGCAGCTTGTGGTTGGACGTTACTTTTCAAATTTTTCAAATCCCAAATCTCTTGTTTCGGCCAATCACTCCTTTAGGGAAGAAGAATTTCTATTTTAGAGGAAAAAATGAAGGTTTGAAGCCTTTTTTGGAGCTTCAAATGAATTCAAAATGGATTGGTCCCCTCAAGTGTACTTTCAATTGTACTTGTTTGTTCCCTTGTCCCCTTTTCTTTTTTGGAAGACTTAGAATATGCTAGGGAATATTCTTGTAGAAATACTTAGTAAACTCTCTTTATTCTCGATTTTTGGATCAAACAAGTTACTTGAATATTCTTCTTCAACAAGATCTGAAGATGATGGATGAACAAGATGAATATTCAAGCATTGACCAAGGTTTGACCACTAGGCAAATGAACCTTAAATTCAAATTTTCTTTTAGATATAGGTTCCCTTTGCCAAAACAAGCACAAACAACAATAAACCAGCCACAAAATGCCACAAATAAGGTATCCACCACGAGATCCCACCTCAAAAAGCTTCAAACAAGGCACAACAATGGTGGATCTAGCTAAAAAACAACCAAATCTTGTTCTAAACTTAGATATAAACTCTTTAAGCGTTATAGAACAAGAATATAACACTTGAAACCAACAAAACAAGCTAAAAATTAGTAGATCTAAGTTGTGAAATTCGGATCTACTATCAAACACACAAAACTCAAAACTTTTTTTTTATTGTATTTTTTTTTACTCTAGACTCTTTTTTTGTGAAGATTTTCTTAGATCCAAGACTTAGAATTGTGGGAACAACTCCAATACATGGATCTTGATACCACATGATAACTACCACAAAGCTATAACCAAAATTTTAAGACTAAAGAAGCAAAAATCAGCAACTAAAGAATGAGGAGATGAAGTAAAAACTATAAGGAAATTGCATTAAATGAAAGATAGTAATGAAACATACACCAACCCTAATGATTAGCACCTAAGTGTATATTAAACACATAAACACACCTCACCATTGTTCGATAACACTTCATTCTTAGGTGAACACAAAGGGATTATCAATCTCAAGCACCCACCATTCTTGTCAATTTGTCAACACAAGTAAAATCCATCACTTAGTATTAACCCTAATTTCTAGTTTCTCTCTTTGGGGAAGAAGAAAACTACAATTTAGAAGTAACTCATTTCAAACGTCCGAAAACTAATGAAAATAAGAGATAAAAGGTATATTTATACTATTACAAGATAATGACTAAAATACCCTTAATGAAGGATGCTTCTTTGGAGTATAAAAAGAGAGATCTAAAAGACCTTCATGCCCTTAGTTGAAGGCGATCATGTAGTGCAAGGAATGCAAGGCTTTCAAGGCTCCTCCTCTTCACATTTAAGCAAGTACACTCCCTTGGTTGAAGGCATCATACTCTCATAAGCTCCCATTTGCATGGTCAAGGCTTGAAGAGGCTCTAAAAGGTCTTCAATCCAAAACTTGAACCTTTGACAATACCTTGTACTCTTTGTGCTCTTCATGCTTGTATCAATTTCCAGTAGCTGTCATTACAAAAAGAAAAAGAAAACTACAGATTCTTCAAATTAAATGGAAAAGAGTCCCCAAATTGCTAGTCTAGGTTGATGCTCCACAAATCCTTGAGCTCACAATGCAGATCTTCAACTAAATCACAGGGAAAATGAGAATAGAGAAGCACAGAAAAAAACCAAAAAAACACCGTAAATAGCAAAATTCACACGGAGAACACTCAATTCCCTCACTGCAAGTGAAGATTTCTATGAAAAATCATCAATTACATAGCTTTGATACCATGTTAAGTTCGTGAGAAATCTCCAGATTGGAGAGAAGAAAACTGCAAGCATATGAGAAAAAAATGAAAATATCTTCATTAGTAAGCTCAAGTCGCACCTTGTGATTATATATACAAAGAGACAACTCATGTATTTGTTGTGCTCTAACCAACTCCTACTAATTGTAACAGAATATAACCAACCAACTACTAAACGTAACTAACTAACTACTAATCACACACTAATCACATGTACAAAATAATTAGATTGTTTGTGTATACATTCAAGGTACATCTACTTTAACTCCTTCACACACACACCCTCTCCCCGCACGATAGCTAGAATCATTAATAACATAACCAAACATATCAACACTGGAGTCCCAAAAGACAGACGGGAATAACATTACAACCATGTTTAACAATCCATACCCCAATTTTTTTATTGTGTCCAGTTTCTGAAGAGGCAATGCAGGAATGAAATTGATAGAACCACTCTTCAAAACTCCAAGAAATTCCATAGTGTACGTGAATGCCATGTTTCGTGCACTGCTCAACTCAGTTGAAGTTGTCATTGTTTTTTCGATGGTCCCGGTTCAGGGAATGTACAGTCAGGACATGATGCTTTCTGGCATGCATGGAATAGGAGCCCTTATGTTCACTTTGATGCTTTTAAGGTCTCTTCTTATGGATTTATTTGAGAGGTGTTTTGTCACTTGCATTGTTGCTAACATCATCATACAATGTGTGGACTTATGATATCAGTGATTAAATAACAAAATTTTAGGCTTGGGCCCGATCCGACGCTTTCTCATTTCTCTTTATATTTTGTACTTTTGATTTCATAGATAAGTTTTAATGAACTTTCTAAGAAGCTCAATAATATCATCAATGAAATGAGACGTCAAAGGTGTATGTAACTACCTAAGTAGGAATCTTATACCCCTGTGAAGTTGAGGTGGCCGTCCATTTTGCTACATTCTTACAGATTATTAATTTTGGATAGCGCCTTTTTGCCTGGGCATCAACTTGACATAATTCTTTTGAACAACTAATTTCAGATTTCTTAGGTCAAATGAACGCACGAAACTCAAATAATTCATCTCTTATATTCTCCTAGTATTTTCTTACACTTATGGAAATTTCGTACTCCAACTATGTTGCTTTTTCTCCCACATGGTACAAGACAAAACATCCATTGGTGTCAAGTTTCTGGTACATATCCATCGACATATTCATAGCAAAATGGCTTGAGAAAATTTCTAATTTTTGTTCATAAATTTTGACTATACAGAGAAGGTGTACAGATGACTCGAGTTGATATTTTGTAGGATGGCAACACAGTTTAGATATAAGAGGTTTTATGGAAGCATTGTACGAAGATTCTGTGAACATATTAGTTATTTTATCCAAAATGTTGTTTATCTACACTTTTTTCTTACCAAGTAAATTGTTTTTACCAATTTCAGGGCAAAGAAGTATAAACTGACACCGTAACATATGACACCAAGCATGACTAGTGGGAGTTTTCTATCTTTTAAAGCCATTGCCACAAAGAGTGGGGTGAAGAGTGAGGTTAAAAATGGAGGACGACTGTCTGAGTAATACTACGGAATAATGGTATTGTGATACTTTCTGGCATGTATGAAACAGGAGCCCTTATGTTCACTTTGATGCTTTTGAGGTCTCTCCTTATGGATTTATTTGAGAGGTGTTTTGCCATTTGCATTGCTGCTATCATCATTAGACAATGTATGGATATATGTCATTAGTGCTTAAATAACAAAATTTTGGACTTGAGCCTGATCCGATCCTTATCATTTCTCTTTTTTGTTTGGTACTTTTGATTTCATAAATGAATTTAATGAACAAGTTACTCTTTCCATTCATGCGGGTTAGAGGTAGCTAGGCCGAAGAACTTAATTAGCTCTAAGTTCAAGTCGTATTGTCCATTGGAACCATTAATAATATAAAATTAACCAATTTGAACGTCTTCACTTCTCTTAAGTCTCGATCATTAGAATGGCAATAATGGTATAAACCCAGAGAAATCCCTCTCTTCTTTCTTGGTGTTCTATGCTTCTTTGTCCTATTCGTTTTGCTAGTTCACTGTAAGCACACCTAGTGTTCCAAAAATGCGATTACATAGACCCCAGTGACTACGTCCCTGCTAGGTACCACACTGCACTAAATGCGTTGGGAGGACCCTCCATTGTCTACTCCAACTCTCTTTCCAAACTTTTCATCATGCCACTCACCATTTTTGGCATGTGTTTTGTCCTTTTCATATTTCTTTTGGCGAGAAAATGATTTTGACCTTCTTAAAACTATTTCAAAATTTTTGAAATAATTTTAAGAAAATTCACAGAGTCGCCACTTGATTTTTATAGAAAAATTAAGAAAATTTAAAAGAGTTTTAAAGGTCCAAAAACAGAAATAAATCTTTGAAACTAGAGATTCTGTGTAAAGGTTCAATTAACGCCCCAAGAAGATTTTTAAGGCACTTAGAAGCGTCCGTTTAAAACGGTTTACGAAAAGAACTAACTTGACTGACTAAACGTGACTAATTTTTGAAAAGACTTGATTTCATAGAAAAATGTAAAAATTATTTATTCAAACGTTTAAAAAGACATTTATTTATTCTAAGGAAAAACGTTCCACTTGAATTAAGCTAAGTTGTGATTCTTCGAATTTAAGAGAAAAATGATTTTGCTTTCGTGGAGAAAGAAAAGATTACGAAATTATTTTCTTATTATTAATTATTATAGAAAAAATTAATTATGTAGAGATAAAATATTAAGAGAGTATTTGATTAAAAGTGCTTCGCTAATCTTTTGAAAAGGTTGATTTTCAAAATAAATTAGTTTCTTAGATTTTGGAAAAAATTTCTTTAATCTAAAATAAACCATTAATTATATGAACAAAATAAACAAAATACTTAATCTTTAAAAGACTTGTTTTAAGGGAAAAATTGAAGGAATTAATTTAATCCATTTTAGACGATATAAATTAGGTGAAAAGAAAAATAAAAAATTATGACTTAAATAAAGAAAATTAAGATAAAATAAAATGACAATACTTTAGGAATTTATCTAGGTTACTTGATTAAAAAGTTAGTTAACACAAATAAACAATACAAGCTACAAAAATAATACAAGAATTGAAATTGGGCCCTAAGTTAGCCCATCAATTAAATTGTCCAGCTTTTGGGCCATTCTTTATGGACTTTTGGTCCATTTCTGCAGTGTATACCCAGCTGTATACTGACTGTATATCATAGCCCTTCACCCTTGCGTTTTTGTGTATATTTCCACGTATATATTTCATTGTACACTGTATGATGGTATGCAGCTATGACTTTCAGTATATACACTTTGTATATAGGCGTATAAAAGCCTGTATATGTGTGCTATCCTGTGTATATCAGTCCAACTTTGGACTTCAATGAGGCTCAACTCGACGGACATCGAATGCGAAGGAATGGAGAGTCCGATCGGACTCGTTCAAGATAGGTGGGTTCATGCAAAAGATAGAAAAGGTAAAGATTAGGTACGTATTTATATATGAAATAAAATTTAACTTGAAATGATTTCCAATGGTTCAATGAATTTTCCAGGAAAAGGAAAAAAAAAAGTGCAGGAATGCATGCATACATTCAACCATTTTTAGAAAAAGAAAGCCAAAAATTCTGAATTTTTAACACTTTTTCACACAAATAAAAATACTAACACCCAGGAGCATGAAGAGATAGTTGGGAAGACATTATTATTACTATTATTTCTAACGAAAGAAGGAAAGCGACCAACAAAGTGAAGTTTCGCCTAATACTTAAACTATACATTCAAACTAGTCGAAATGAAGTCATAGATTAAACTATTTGAAAGCAGTTCAATATTTGATCCAAAATAGGGAGGTACTTGATTTTAAACCTATAAAGGAATAAAATCCCAACTTGATATACACAACAACTAGTCATTGCAAAAAATGGAATAAAATCTCAATTTATTACCACAGGTGGCTAAAAAAAGGACGGACTATACTATAGATTGTTCAACTAGCTGTCAAACAAGTTGGGTTTTAACCCTTTACGATAAATAAGTTAAATAAATAACCTCACGTGTCTAGACATCAATCAAAATTCAAGAAAAAAAATAAAACATTAAAAGGCTCAAGTTTGATTTGTTCCAGCAACTAATTAAAATTCCAAGAGGAGGGATAGAAAAAGACATACTCAAAGTTATAGAGTCCATATGAAAAAAAGAGGGATGGAGAAAGAAAAATCACAACTAAATAACAAGTATACTCAACTATGCGAAATTGTTGTAATGACAAAACCTTTCACCGCCTTTGTCGAGCTTCACATCATCTTTGCAAAGAATTGTGTTTTCGGTTAATTAGATTGCAAACATTCACTACCTAATCAATAGTTTGAGTGAAAAGTTGATAAATATGAATTCACTTTCCCAAGTTTTACGTGTGAATAAATATTCTAGATATGAGCCAAAGAAAATGACCCTCACACATAACAGAGGAATTCGATCAAAATGATGCAAACATCAACTTAAGCAAACAGCCAGCAGAAACTTTGGAGGGCGAAGGAAGCAATCAGAAATAATTTGCAACAGCAAGGAGAATACCAAAACCCAGAGAAAAATGCTCAACATTAGAAGGGAAAGAAAACTACTCTTACGCTAATCTTGAAGTTGTTGTCGGTTTTGTTGTTGATGCTGACATTGAAAGCTGTTGTCAAAATTTTGAGTCGTTGGCGTTTTGTTGGCCCTGATGAAGAAAGCCGTTTGGAGTTGCTTTTGCTATTAACGTTACTGGTATGGTGTTGTTGGATCAGTCGTGGGTAGATTGGTTTGGGCCGGGTCGAGGTTCGGGTCAGGCGATGGTGTGGGCTGAGACTTGTTGGGTTGTTAAGGGTGGTGGGCTGCTGTTATTGTTGAAGTTAAGGGTGGCTGGCCCAATTTAAAAGTGGGAGAGGGGCTAGGCTAATTAGGTCAATTCTTAAAAGGGAAATTGGGGTTAAAAGGAAGACTAGGTTGATTAAGGGAGTCCAATTAAAAATTATAACCATTTTATAAGAATGACCACAATTGAATTAATTGGATAAAATTGAGATGAAATTAACTTCTAATTAATTTGACGAATTTCTCAAATTCAATAATTTAAAAATAAATATTAAATAAAGCACAATTTTTTTTTCAAAAATAATTATAGAAATAATAATAATAATAATTATAATAATAATAATAATAGTAATAAATAAATAAAAATTAAGTAACTAATTATGTCATCAATTTCTTATTTTCAATCGATCTTGAGAAAAGTAGAATATTTATAATTTTTTAATCAGAATAAATTCTAAAGCATTTTCTTTAACTGATAACTATATGATTTTCAACACAAAATATATTAATTTCACCTAAATTCAAAAGGCAATGTCGAAATTTATTTCAAAATAAATAAAAATAAATATTTTAAAATTATTTAAAACTGAAAATTTTAAAAACTAATTTGGAATGTGGAGAGCAAAAATTAGGTGTCAACAACATGCTACATGTTTTAATAAAATTAGTGGCTTAAATCCAAACTTTAATCTAAGGCTATTAAAAATATATAAAACAAATAAAAACTTTGTTGACCTATTTTTTCTTCATAATTGTTGTTTTTAGTATAGTATTGTTTTCACATAATATTATTATTATTATTATTATTATATATGATGTTATCATGTGTTTTCAATATATTACCTTGGATCTTATTATAAAAATATTCTGTATGTAGGAGTGTATCCATATATAATATACACTAGTGGGTAGGTGTGCATTGTCATGTTTTCCTTATAGTTGTCGTAGAACTACGGCCTTTTAGTTTCTTGTATTCAATTTTCGCTACTATCTATTATTTCGTGTAGCTCGTTTCTAGTATTAACTTGTTGTAGTATTGTTCTGATACTATCTATTATTTTTATTACTATCGACTGCCTCTTGTACTTTCATTGTTACTTTTTTCTAGATGATTTCTATCTTGAGTCGGGGGTCTATCGAAAAGAAATTCTCTATCCCACTTCTGAGATAGTGATAGTATTTGCATTCACTTTACCTCTTCAAACCTTACTACGTTGACTACACTAAATATATTATTATTTTTATTATTATCTAATAGCTATTGCAACCGAGACATGTACTTTATTTTAATCTTTACTAGAAAGAGGAAATTTAAGTCAACTTTGACTCTTAATTCAAGCCATATGTTTGTTCTCAACCTTATAGTAGTACATTAGAAGTCATAATTAAGTTGTAACTTATTTTTATACCCTATCTCTTTGATTCTATTTTTACTTGTTTAGTATATTGAAAATAATTATCCAATTTTATACGTTAAGTTTAAAAAATCGATAAATAATTAACTATTTTGTGTTTATTCCACCTTTGTTGCTATTCATTCCCCAACATTTACAATTGACAGGGGGTAATATATAGTAAAATTACTATTTTATTTATGTCTCTTAAAGGGCAGGTCAAATCAAATATTTATTATTAACTGGACGCGCATCTTAAGAAATAATAAACAATAGAAATAATTTTACTAGATCATTTTTTGAATTTAATAAATTTAAAGTATTGAAAAATATATTAGGTAGGGAATAGTATTGTAAATTAAAGCAAGGATAATATGGATCAAAATGATAAATAATCTATTAATTTTTTAAACAGAACAAAAACTCTTTGATCAGACATCTATTTCATAGTGGATAAGTAAAAATGAACGGAGTAATGAAGTGCTTTTTCACTCATCATCAAACATCATTATTATTTCGCCCTACGCCAAAAATAGATGTTTTATTTTTGTTGTTCTTTTGATAAATTAAGAGAGTTTTACTATCATATTTTTCATATTATCTTTTATATTAAATAACTATATCTATAAAGTAGTAATTAAGAGGTATATCAAATCAACAAGGATCAATTAGTAATATGAAACAAAGAGAGTATTTACAACCAACAAATCCAATGACACACTCAAGATTTAAGGATCGTGAGTGCATACTAAAGAAAAAAATAAAAAATCACCTTAAGGATCATGGGAGCTTACTATAGAAAAAAAAATAAAAAATCACCTCAACTAGGTTCGAATCCGGGGCAAACCTACCAATGAAGAGCCTTAAGATCAATCTAAATGTCAGTGCACCCAACCAACTTCCTATTTTAATGGCTGTTTTTATATAATTTATACCTATTTTCATATATTTTCTATGTAATTATACCTATTCTACATCGAGTTTAATGGGTGCCGAAGCACCCCAAAAATGTGTAGCTCCTCCCCCGAACTAATCAAATAGGGTCATATGGATTCATGGATCACATACTGTATCTCAACATGACCTTTCGCCTATGAAAGCATCCTTTCTTCTACCGATAGGCCAAGAGTCTTTTGAAAAAAAAAAATAATTTGACGAGGTTTCTCTTCAAACAATTTGAGATAAAGTGAATCATGCGAATCAAAATGAATCTAATTAATACTAGTTTAAGGTACGTGCGTTGCACGTGTGTATTATTTTAAATTTTTTTATTTTTATACATTTAATGTTAAATGTAAAGAAGTCAACTGACATTTTATAAAGGAATTTCATGATTTTAAATCATTCTTTCGTAAGAATTTGATATATAAAGAGAGAGAAAACTATTCGTGAGAGAATATACCTTATAGAGAAAATGGTCTATTACCCCCCTAACCTTTAGTCGAAATCCCAACTACACACTCAACCTTTAAAGGTGACCTATTACCCCCCTAAACTTATTTTTATCGAATTTATTACCCCTCAGTTGCTGACCTATCAATGAACATGACTACACCGCCCATAGGCGCGTCAGTTGACTCCATTTCACTTTAAATTCTTTATTTTCTAATTGCCACATCATTATTTTTAATAATATAACAAATATTTTAATTATTACTTTTTCTTAATGAACTCTAATTGTCACGTCATGTCTTCTTCTTCTCTTTTTCAGAACAAAAATTCAAGAACTCATTAATGGAGTTCCTCATCTTGCTCATCTCCAATTTCATTTTCTCTATCTTTCTTGAACTTATTAATGGCTAGGACTCATTAATGGTGTTTTTTGATAATTTGAAAAATGTTATTACTGAAACCAAGAAACACTTGAACTAAGGAAACAAGAAGATTTCTCCGATTAATGAATTCTTGAATGAGGAAGATGAGGAACTCCGATTAAAAAAACTTGAAAAAAATCAAGAACTTCGATTTCCTCTCTTTTTGCTCAAGATCGCCATTAATGGCGAGCTCAAAGCTTTGAATTTTCACAATGTCATATATAATTTCCAACATAACCCACAATGCCATATATCATTTTCAATTCATTTCTCCAATTTTCTCTATTTTTGCTAAAGATCCGCCATTAATGGCGAGCTCAAAGCTTTGAATTTTCACAATGCCATATATAATTTCCAACATAACCCACAATGCCATCTATAATTTTCAACTCATTTCTTCAATTTTCTCTATTTTTGCTAAAGATCTGCCATTAATGACGAGCTCAAAGCTTTGAATTTCTACAATGCCATATATAATTTTCAACATATCTGAATACCTTGATAATTTTACCTTGTTTTCAGCTTGTTCAACAATTTCAAGATCTAAAAATTTTCTCTTTTCACTAACACTTGCAATTAATTTCAGTCCAAAGCAATCTCAAATCAAACAAACTCTTAAAAAAAACTTGAGTTACCACGTATAAATAGAGATAATTGTTTGAAAATTCACAACCAAAAATTTAAATTACAACAACAATCTCCAAAAAAAACAAAAAAAAGATGAAATCATGGTGTTAAGAGAGAAGAGAGAGGAAGATAAAAACTTCTTCTTGAAAATGAAAGAATGAAAGAGAATGGAGATGAGATATTTTTTGTAAAGAAAAATGAGAAGATCGGCGTGAGTCCAGGCGCGTGAAATGCACGGATGTGTTATTAATCGGTTTATGTTGACAGGTCAGCAATTGGGAGGGGAGGGGAAAGGGGGTAATAAATTCGGTAAAAAAAATGTTTAGTGGGGTAATAGATCTCCTTTAAAAGTTGAGTGTGTAGTTGGAATTTTGATTAAAGGCTGGAGGGTAATAGACCATTTTCTCTACCTAATAAAATATTTATTCATCTTAATATCTATCATGTGAAGGACACTAAAATACCTGCTATAATTTGATATTGAGTCTATGCATATCAATATAGATCGTAGTGAAATAATTGGAGTTCCTGCGTCCTTAATCAGATGTCTCAGACTCTTCTAACTTTAATATATCAAAAAAGTTTCTTACTTAATACGTTGTACTGATTAAACAAAAGAAAACATTTAAAACTAAAAGATAAATTCACAATTATAACCAAATTACCATAATATGCTCCACAATAGGCTTCAACTCCTAGAAATGACCTCAATTTGTTGTTAATCATATTAATCAAGAGTAGTGAATCAAATATCTTCATCATTGTTAAGATACTCAACTAATACTAAACTAATAATTGTAGTTAGTTAGTTGTTAGAAACTTAAAGAAGATCACAAGTAGTTGAGTTATAACTAACTCAACTCATTCATTGTATATTGCTCCACAGAACTCATTGTAAAGAATTCAATACAAAACTGTGATCTTTCTTCTCTATTTTTCTTCTTCATGAAATGATCAAGTTTCATGGTTCATCTTCATCTTGATTACCTTCACGGTATTAGAGCATGATCTTCTGAAGTAAGAATACAACTCGAATTCTGAGAATTCTGAGTTCTGTCTTTTGATAAAGATTTACGCAAATTCAATTCTGAGAGTGGATTTGGCTGTTGCTTTCTGAGTTACTGGTTGAGTTGATTTATGAGAAATCAACACTATACATTCATAGCTGATTATCAGGATTAGCTTCCACGAAATAAAGGTTCTCTTCGATTAAACAAGAGTTTTTTTTTGCTTTGTCTTTAATAAGTTCTGTAGTTTTTTGGTGATCAAGATGACGATTGAACAAAGAAATAGGGCGAACGTGTAGCGTGGACAATCTTCAAGTTCATTTGCTCAAAATTGTGTCAATTCTGGATTTTCAATATCTGGCCAAGGTATTGACTATAATCATCATCTCTTCTCGAGTCCTACAGATGTTAGTGGCATTAGCTTAATATCGTTCCAATTGGTTGGTACTGAAAATTATGCATTGTGGAGTCGTTCAATCAAACTTGCATTACCCATGACTAGAAACGCAAATTGCAGAAATGCAGATATTGAGATATATGTGTGGCATGCTATGAGAGATAAGACTAGGAAAAAATATTTGCGACAAGGTAGGAGTGACCTCCACAATGAATAAGGTAAGGGAAGTGAGACTGATTGGACATATGAAGAGGAAATCCTCATATACCTAGTAAAGAGGTGTGAGGTTGGATGTGACGAACACGATGAGTGGTAGAAGTAAACTCAAAATTTATGAAGAATAAGTGATTAGACATGACATAGGGCACATGAATACACATAGGAGGGTATGTAGATCGCAGATTAGGATAACAAAGGTGAAAGAAAGGCAAGATGACCATCCCTTGGTGCTTCACTTAGTAGGTATTTGTTGAGTGTTGTCCTACTTTTTGGTGGGGAAGAGCATAATATAACAGTCTGAAGCACCGTATTTATCTTAGTATTAGTCGTATTAAAAAAAAGAAATATTTATTATCCTCCATTATTTATTTTGTTTCGATTACTACTATCTTGTTTTTACTATTCATTTTTTCTGAATGCTCTGTAATACTTTCCTTTTTGGTCAAAGACATCGACAGACACTCAAACTTGTTGCCAAAATTCACTTAGACACCTAAACTAAGGCTTGTTCCTATCAGGCCCCTAAATCCCCCACATGTTATTTCAATTAGGCCTTTTTTTCCCTATTCTCATCAAATGTTTGTGCGTGTCTCCAAACAACATTGATGTGGAAAGTTGTTCCTCTTAAAACTCTTTACGTGTATAAATGCCGCTGACGTGGAAAGTTATTCCGCTGATGTGCATTAAACCCCCCCCCCCCCCCCCATTCATCTTCTTCCTCATTTTCTTTTTCATTTTTTGTCTTTCATATTTTTTTTCTCAAACCACAAAATTCAATTTTTTTAAAATTAATTTCAAATATAATCTTTTATGACACACTTTCTTTCTTTGAATTCTTTAATAATTTCAAAGAAAGTAATTTCAAATTCATACTAAACTTATCGAAAAACATGAAGTTTCGTTGGAAAATTATTTTTACCCATTTTTTTATTTTTTACCATTTTTCATTTCCCCCTCACTCCCATGGCTGCTATGAGCTCTCCATTTCACCCTCACTTCCATTTCAGATTCATTTTCCATTTTGTGTTCAAAATTTTTAAATAAAATATGTGTTCCAAGAAGCAATTTTCTTCGATCAATACCACAAACAAATGATGATCGTGTTAAGGCTGCCCGTGATAACAAGAACATGAGAATTATTCCAAGGCATACACCCACTTCTAATTTTCCGGCGAGACAAAATGCATTCCTAAGAAAATCTCTCCGACCTATCACCAACGAGCTCTAACCCGGCTCACAATACTTCGACCCACACTAAATCAAACAATGTCGATTAGACAATCAAACAACAACACAAAGAACCCACGCCATAGGAAAACTAAAATGAAGTAAAATTGCTAAGAATTTTTTTTTAAAAAAAATACGGAACTTTGAAGGAAAGAAGACGACGCCTAAGGGCAAAGATATCAATGGGGCAAATGCTAATCTGTGAAAACAATTCAAGTCCATAAAGGAAAGATTCCAGCACAACAGAGAAAGGTAAAAGATTGAATTTGCTTTTCTTTCTTATGAATAAGACGACAGGGGTGTTTGGGGGGGTTTTGTTTGGTTTTCTTTTTCCTTTTTATATTAATAAAATAATATTAAAAGAAATAAAATTAAAAAAACGTGAAATATTATTTTTTTCTCCGTTTCACGCGCTCAAGGAAAGTGTAACACATTCTCCTTGTCAAATCAGCATTTTGTGCCGAATAGGTACCAATTTTAGCACTTGAGGTGTCTGATAGGAACAAGCCTTAGTTAAAGGGTCTAAGTGAATTTTCGAGACAAGTTTAGGTGCCTGCCGATGACTTAGGCCTTCCTTTTTCTATATGCTCTGTAATACTTTCCTTTTTCTATATTTCTCTTTCATGACTGCTGCACTTGAGTCAAGGGTCTCTCGATAACATCTCTACCTTCATGAAGTAGCAATAAGTCTGCATGCGCTCTACTCTACCAACACTCAGAATTATACCAAGTATGTTGTTGTTGCAACATGCCTCATCCATAGCCTCCATTTCATCTGTGCTACTCATTGTGCTTGTGCAGAAACTAGTACTACTACTAACAATGAACTCATATGATCCCACGAGTGGAGTCTATGTGCAGTGTCACTATGAGCGCACATGCACATCTAATTGAATAACAGGTTGTCTCTCCAGATTGAAGAGGGCAAACCTAAAATTTCTTCAGGTTCCTCATTAGAGATGCACATTTCCAAGTGATGTAATGGTGAACAAGGACAGTACTACAAAACTATAAACCAAGAAATAAAGAAACTATCAAGTGCTAACTCCACTGTAGATCAAGATTGAGTACTCTCAAATCTCAATTACCATCTCCGTTGCCGTTTCTTCAGAGAAGCTGCGTGGTTAGAGTCAAATAGCATCGAGTAGAGAGGGTGGAAAATAAACTCTAGGTGTTTGAAGCACGGTTATAGTCAAAAGATCTATGCTGCTCGGATCTTTTAACTTGCTCGACATACTAATAGATTTAGTAGCAAAGAAAACCAAATGACCGTATATAGAAACTCCAACAACAAAATTCGACACCCAATTAGATGTTTCGCTCATTGCAGTTTCACACTACATGACAAATAAATAGACTAAAAATGTCAACTCCGCATAGCCCAAAACAAAATAATATAAGGATTCAGATACTTCCATCGCTATGATAGACAAATGTAGGGCGTCCAAGAGAGCATCTACTAAGCACCTTGCTGCAAGAGAGTAAATATGCACAATCATTAGCTGCCTTCAAAAGTGTCAACAGGTATATGCATACAGGAGGGTATATGTAAATTACAAACCACAATAGCAGGACATTTTGAACTGGTTAGAATATCAGATAATGATAGCTACATATCATGGCAAAGTACAAGAGGAAAATCCATCTTAAAAAACCAAATTCTCCTGTGCGGCTAAACACAACATGTGGTAGCAAGATAAGGGTGAAAGCAAATTCAATGTCATTATATCTACTATGATAGCTATTCAAAAACAGTTCTACTAGAACACTTTCCACACTGTCCACATAGTGGATTCACAACTGATTAACTGCTCGAAGCTTCGGTGCATATTTTTCTGTGTGCTACTTGAAGGGATGGAAGTCTGCACACTATCTTGTTTGGAAGTATGACAATAAAAACCTTATAGCTAATCAGAAACAGCAAAAATAACCATCTCTTGAGGGTTTGGCTTCTCATAATTTCTAAATAGACACTGGTAAACAGAGTAACCAATGTTTCCTCCTCAAAAAGGACACAACAGCAATGAAATTTTAGGTTAATATTGAAAGAAAGAATAGGAGACTGTTCCAAAGGAACATAAGATGTATAAAGCAAAATCTTCTGTTCATGTACTTTTTGGGTGTAAGTAGATAAAAAGGGGCAGTGCAGTAGATGATTGGTATAGCATGAGTGTTAACTGTAGTTTAGTACCCCGCAAACTTTGAGTAAATTAGTGTAAGCACAGTCCAAATATGGTTTTTTGGGGTAGCTTGGGTGTGTCAAAGAATGAACTTACAATCTAACAGGTAAGAAAACACGTTGATTTAATACAATATAATTGTCCGACGATCTTATGGTAAGAGACTAAGAGGTAATCCAAAAGTACACATATTTACAAATAATTAGATCAATTATAAAACCATTCTTCCATCCGCACAAACAAAACAAACCTTCAACCAAGTAATATGTCCTATTGCAGGGCAATTCAAGCAAATGTAGAAAAACACAAACAATAACACAGCGTAATCCGACAAGTGAGTCTAGGAAGGATAGTGTGTACTCACACCTTACCCCTACTTTGAGAGGGTAGAGAGACTGTTCCAATAGACACACTACACAAGATGCCAATGGCAACAAGAAGGAACAACAACCCAAAAAACAACAATCAAAGCTAAAATTACAACCGATAGAATAAGAAATCTAAGAACACGAAAATACCAGATTAATACTAATACTCCCAGAAAAGGAAAGCAAAGCACTTAACTCCCACAAAGGGGGTTCTGGGGAGGGTAAAGTGTACGCAGTCCATAACATTACCTCAGATGAAGTAGAGAGGTTGTTTTCGATAGTCCCCGAGACAGGACAGATAATAGTATAACCACAAAAAACATATAAATAAACAACAAAATGAGATAACACAAAACTAGATAATAAAAGAAATAAGATATCAACAGAGTAAGTAATACTATAAACTATCAGTATAGTGGATACACCATATCATATCAAAAGACATTCTGTTGGTCAACATATAAAAAAAATCTAAATAAAATATAAGTAGTACCTTATATATTGCTTGGGTACATGAAAACTCTAACCTTAGCTCCCTGCAAAAGTCGAACACAACATTCAAAAAATTAAATTACAACACAATTAAATTAACCACGCTATAGCAATCGAAATGTACCAACCATAGATTTCGGTGGCAAATTGGACTTGAATT
Organism: Capsicum annuum; assembly: GCF_002878395.1. NCBI lineage: Eukaryota > Viridiplantae > Streptophyta > Magnoliopsida > Solanales > Solanaceae > Capsicum > Capsicum annuum. Next base: position 201,055,019 of record NC_061115.1, on the reverse strand, counting down.
TAGCTCTAACAACACCGCTATTTCCATGAGGCCTACAAACTTTACCCCATATACATCGATAATGTGAGTTATTCTTCTTAGTTTTGGCCTTGTATATATACGCCATACGCTTCCCTAAATACCAATCAACTTCCTCCTTAGTATTCACTCCTTCAATTTGAATCAATGACGTGTTCGGATACTGATTCGACTTCGACCTAATTCACAAAATTATAAAATACATCAGCTACAAATTCAATTATTTATACTCGTTGTAGATCATAATAATAATAATAATAAATTAAGTGCATGGTATATGTTACCTCTTGTATCCAAGAACTATTCCTCTAGTATAAAGTCTGTATAAAAGAAAAATAATAATAATAATAATAATAATAATAATAAGCAAATTTTATGAAAATGGAGGAAGTGAAAAAACTTAGTATTTTATAAGGGAATTTTTACAGAGAATTTTATGAAAATGATAGAAAATACTGTACCTTACACGCTCTCCTTGACGTCCCTTCACCATTTTCGACTACACTGTAAACCCTAGAATACCGCTGAGGTAGAAAAGAGGAATTTATAGTATTGGGTGCGCTGCCCAGTTGTATAATTCATTGGGCTTTGACTGTTTTGGGCCGGAAATAATTGGAGGAGGTTAGGTCCTGGGTTAAGTTAAAAAATGGCCCTAAAAATGGGATGATCTTGATATTTGTCCCAAAAAAGAAGAAGATAATAGTACTCTCTCCATTTCAAAATAAATGAATTATTGAGTTATTTTTTAATGTTTAAAATAAATAAATTATTCATTTTTCAAGAGACATGTTAGAAATTTCTTCCAATTTCCCTCTTTCATTTAATAAAGTTTTTAAGTACTTCACATTTTCTAGGAGAGTAATTTAAGAACAATTAAAAGGGTGATAGTGGAAAGTAACCTACAATATAGTGGAAAATAACCTACAATTTATGTCTTAAAAGATTTTTCTTAATGGGTATGTCATACTCCAACAATTTAATTATTTTGAAATGGAGGGAGCATAAATTTCATCATTTCAGAAGCTAATTATTTCTTATCTCAATTCTTTTTAATATTAATTAAAATTTTGTAATATTTTTATACAGATACATCACTATCATCCGGATACATTGCGACTCAGATATGTGTATACCTTATTTTAGATATAATGTGTGATGACAGATAGTTTTTAATGTATCGTGGCACTAATTAAGTGGTGATACATAAGTTACCAGCTTGATTGTTATGTATCGTGCTATAAATACATACAAGTAATATGAGATTTTATTATAATGTATCATAACCAAAATCATCTCACGCATAATGTATCATGAACAAGATTTTTCAATGTATCGGTAACATTAACATTAGTTTGATACATAATTTTAGCCGAATGCATTACTTTATGTATCGACAAACATGAAAATCCGTCAGATACATAAATCTCGCAAAAAATTTTGAATGGATAAAATAAATATTTTCGATCAAATATGACCAGATCTCTACCTGTATCGTTGAAATTCTCCAACATTCGCTGAAAAAGATAAAAATTTGAGAGATTTTTATTTTGGTGGTGATTCATCAGTGTTTTTTTTTATTGAAGGTTAATGGAGATGGGAAAACATGAAAGTGAAGAGAAGGAGATGAGAGTGGAGTGAAAGAAGGAAGAGGGCGACGGGTTTGGTAGCGGATGGACATTGGGAGTCACGAAGATGAAAGCTTTTCGCTACCGTCATTTATGCTTTTCCGACGAGAGAAAGTGAGAGAAAAGGAGAAGTTGAGAGAAAGATCGAGATACTGTGGGGAAATGGTAGAAATTGAGGAGATTTGAGAATAATGGGAAGGGAGATTCGAGAAGATAAAAATAAAACTATGATGTATCAAGTACAAGAGAAAGAGGAAATTTAAAAGATGAGATGAATGCAATTAAATAAAAAAGTAGGTATTTTAAGTAGATGCGGTAAGTTAAGTAATGCTATCATGTAATTTTTTCAAAAAATAAATCTAAAAAATGATCTTCATAAGGGATTGTCTTGATATTTGTAATACCCCGTATTTTTCTAACTCAGTTTAGCTCTTAGTACACGAGTATTTTTATACAAAATTTTTAAAATACTCAGAATTTTTCAGTTTAGGACTTATCATTGTGTAGGTAATTCAGTCAGCTTTTCAACGATATAAATTTGCCTTAATCCGATATCCGGGTGGGAAGTTATAGCACTTTTAGTAAAACAAGATGCCAAAGTGAGAAGCACCGCGTCGCGGTGAGAGTCAAAATAGCATTCGTCAGTTTTCAGTGAGGCACCGCGATTTCAACGCGTCGCGGTGAAGTGCCAGTTCCCAATTGATATTTTTCAGTGGAGTACCGCGATTGCCCCGCGTTGCGCCAATGCCTATTTTCAGAATTATCACTTTCCAGTGAGGCTTCACAATAATGGCACGTCGCGCTAAAAGGTAATTTCACAATTGTCCATTTTTGAACAGTTTCAGCCAAATTTCAGTGGCTCACATCGCGGTGAAGGCCAAAATCGAGATTTTTAGTGATGAAAATTTAATTCTTTTCAGGGGATAATTGGTCTTTTGTCACGATCCTAATCAGTCTAAACACATTAGTTGACCCCTAAATAACCTAGTTAAGTCATTACTCACTCAATTTTCTCCAAATTGAAGATCATTCTCTTAATTAGCAAAATCCTAGCCTTCAAGAATCAAGAGCAATTCTCAAGAATCTCACAAAGGAACTTCAAGAACTCATCTTCCCAGGTATGTTAGGTGTTCATCCTTGGGTTCCTTTCACCCATGGAGTCCAAGAACCCCCTTTAAAAATACAAGTATTCAGATTTGTGATTTCAATGCTTGAATTAGATTGTACTCATGTTCATGATGTTGTTTAGGTTTCAATCCATGATTAAATTGCAAATTTCATGAAATTAAAATAACATGCGTGATGAATATGTGATTTTCATGTTAAATCCTTGAATTTACAAGTTGAATATTGTAGCCATGATATTTATATGTTTATTATTATGTGAAATAATCATGCTCCCTAAGTGTTTGATATAATGCCTATGTGAATTGAATAGTGCAATCATGACATGTTAGCATGTGTTTTATTCATGAACCAGTTCATACCTTGCAAGTGTTTGACAAAATGTCTCAATAAATGAATCATGACTAAGTGGCTAGCTAGTATGCTTTCAAGATTTTGCCATGCTATACTATTGATGCTATCGAGTTCTGTGGGTATTCAATACCCAAAAAAATCTAGTTGTTTACCTAAAACTACAGTAGTTACAAGATAGTCTCAGTAATGTCATGAACAGTAGTAATCGGTCAGTTACAGAACTCAGTGAAACTTAATCTAGTTTAGTTCAGTTAAATAATCAGTGTCATTCAGCTGGGAGTAGGATTCAGCACCGAGCAAACTCAAGGATGGGGGCTCACCTATCAGTACAGGGCGTGATCCTTAGTAGTAGTCTTTGCGTTTCAGAACTACGTAGACAGCGTAGGTTGAGATATCAACCTGTTAGTTGAGGGTTGATAAGGTGTTTACCTGCCAGTTAAGGGTAATACCGTTCTCATCAGGGAACTTGCCAGTAGAGGGTGACCCTTAGTCTTTTGGGATGATATTTCAGTGGATCCACACAGACAGTGTCTGTACCCGTGGCATGGTACTGACACCTTTCTAACTGGGTTTATAGGTTGGACTCCAATCAGTTTAGAGAGGGGCATGTCGGTTAGATGATTACCTCCCACAGTTTTAGTTTCAGTCTCAGTATAGAACTCAATTCAGTTCTACAGTATCAGGAATGTCAGAAACAGTCACCTAGTTATCAGTAATTCAGTTATCAGTAATATCAGATATCAGCTACTCAGTTATCAGAACTCAGTACTTATTTTCAGTATATATGTATATGCGCAATATTACATACTCAGTACTTGCAATAGTTTCAGTTATCCATGTACTCTTATTTAATTATTCCATATCATTCAGTCAGTTATTGTCCATGTATATGAACCCATGTATTTAACCTTACCTCATCTAGTATACCAGTACATTTTACATACTAATTGCATACTCTTTTCTTGCGCTATGATGTCTCATATCATAGGTTCAGATGCTCAGGTTCTTGACCGCGCTTAGCCAGATTCTGTTAGCAGTAGCAGATTTAATAGTGAGTCATTATCTATTGAGGATGTTCTCATACTTCAGTATTACAATAGATTCAGTATATTTTTTGTTCGAGTTAGTTAGGGGCTTGTCCCATCAACTCTACATTCAGACAGTTTAGTTAGAGGCTTTTCAGACTAGACTAGTTCAGACAGTATTTAGTTTTGCAAATGTTATTATCAGTTGCTATATTTATCAGTATTTAGATAATGAGCCTTATGGCATTTCAGCCTAATTTTCGTATTATTTCAGTATTATTATTTAGTGCTCACAGCAGGTACCTGTCATGGGTTAGCTTGTGGTCCTTCGGGGTTGTAAGCACCATGTAGCGTCTGAGGTGCAGACTTGGGGCATGACAAACTTGGTATCAAAGCCTAAGGTTCAACAGAGTCCTAGGGAGTCTGAAAGCCATGTCAAGTAGAGTCTTGTGCATAGGTGTGAAGTGCGCTACACTTATGGGCAAGGTGCTATGAGATGTTTAAGGAAAGTTTCCCTTCTTTCAGTATTCATGTCGAGCAAGTGAGCATGAGATCAATTTAAATTCTCAGTCTAATTTATTTTTTCCTTCCGTTTATAGATCATGCCTCCCAAAAAGACCAACGGAAAAAAAATTGGAAACCAGCCAACACCTCCGCCCGTTCAGGCAGATCCCCTGGACGAGCATGTATCCTAAGAAGAATTCAGAGTTGCGTTCACCACTCTAGCCCATTCTGTAGTAGCCCAGAATAAACAACCAGCTGTTGTTCAGGCCAACCCAGTGGCCAATACCGTTGCATCCAGGATTCGGTACTTCACCCGAATGAATCCTCCCATATTTTTAGGATCTAAGTCTGAAGAGGATCCACAGAAGCTCCTCGATCAGGTGCAGAAAGTCATAGATATTATGGGAGTGACATCCAGTAAGAGTGTTGAGTTAGCTGCCTATCAGCTACAAGATGTAGATCATACTTGGTTTAAGTAGTGGATGGTAAACAGGTGCACAGATGCAGAGCTCATAAGATGGGAAGAGTTTACTACTGCTTTTCTAGATAGATTCTTTCCCTTAGAGTTGAGGGAATCCAAGGTGTTAGAGTTCATCAAACTCATGAGTGTGAAAGAGTACTCCCTCAAGTTTATTCAGTTAGCTAGGTATGCTCCCATGTAGTAGCAGACAATAGCTTCAGGATTAGCAAGTTCGTGTCTAGGGTATTAGAGAGTGTAGTTAAGGAGTGCAGAACTGCGATGTTAATTAAGGAGATGGACATATCCAGGATAATGGTTCATGCTCAGCAGATAGAAGAGGCTAAGAATAAAGAGAGATAGAGGGGGAAATCAAGAGAGCTAGAATAGGTAGCTTCAATTTCACTCAACTTAAGTTAGAGGGCGGTAATCATTCCTAGTCTCATCCAAAATCTTCAGTCCCAGCTCTGTCCTCAGCTGTCACACCCTTTTTTCGATCGAGGATGGAGGTCGAAGGGTTTTTCCAATTAAAGTGATGGTATTGAATAGGGATTATTTTAATTACAGAGTCGCCACTTAGAATTGAGTTATGGTGTTCCAAGTCACCTTATTGAATCTCTAATAAAAAAATGACTCTTTTATTTTGGTCTGCGAAAATAGAAGATCGAGTAAAGAATTCTGTTGACCGAGGGAAAGGTGTGAGGCATCCCTCGAGTCCCGTGGTTCTAGCACGGTCGCTTTATTGACTTAACTTAAACTATTTTGATAAATTGTGTTAAAGCCTAAATTCATTCATTTTTAATATTTAAAATCTATCTATATATCTTATATTAAACTATTGAAAATTAATTAAGGCGATCTTTGTCGAGGTGCAACATTACATCCTCGAATTATTTTAAACATCTCACAAAGATGTGTACACCGCATTCTTAAATAAGACAAACATTTTAAAATGTGCCTAAAGTTCGTCTAACGTTAAAGGCATTTGGTTTGTCTCTTGTAAACTCGAAACAATTTTGTCTTATCCATTTTATTCCTTTTCACTCTTTATTTTTATATTTACAACAAGTTTAGGATTAATCCGCAACTTACCTTGCTCCTACAAATGAGTTTTCCCTCTCTTTTCTTTTATTATTTGTGACGAGTCTTGAATAAAATCGCAACCAATCTCATTCATTCTCACTTGATTAATAAAATTAATTAATTAAGGCTATAAACATTTTTAACTTTAGGCCCACAATCATTTGATTTTAACAACCAACAACAAAACTTATTGTTGCGAACCCTCTCATAGAATGGCAAGACTAATAACGGTCAATTAAAAATTTGAACGAAAAAATTTATAGACTGATTCAATACTAACCAGAGGGGGAAGTTAGATAAATCTGAAATCAACTGGAAAAACATTTTACTTAAATCTTAACTAATGCAATGAAATAAACCCACAACTAACTAAAATAAATAAATAAATTATACTTAATGAAAATATCTTCCAGATTCAAACCAAAGGACTTAATACTAACAATACTTCTCAAGGGTCATATACTTGTCCAGGTTTCACACTGTTAAACTCACTATTTGCATTATATTATTCAGTTAGAATTTAACATAATCTCTACATTAGAACAAATCACACTTGACCATATCTTAAAGGGATACATATGAAAATGAAATATCATTAAGTAATGTCATCAAAATGTTAAGATTATAATAAACACTCATGAAGATTAATTCATCAAAGAAAAATACGAGATTGCAATGGTTAGAATAGCCTTGGTCAAACTTTTATATAATCATGATCTTACATTATACGAAGAAAGTTTGAGGGATACCTCTTGTGAAAATAATTCACAATGAATGAAAGAAGAATCGCAAACTAGGAATCACGAACCAAACCTCAAACTCTAACTCATTGTCAACCTATTTTCTTTTCTGATCATTCTTCTGTTCTCTTGTTTTTTCTCCTAAGTTGTATATGTGCGTCTTTTCTTTTTTTTTTTTCTAATGTTATTTCTCTGTTTTGCTTTCTCTCTGTTACTCTTTCCGCGTTTCTCTCTTTTTCTCACTTCCTCCTTTTCTTTCTTTTAATTTTTATTTTTTCCAGTTTGTATCCTTTTTTTTACTAATGCTCTCCCATCTCTGTTTTCTAATGCATGTATATTGCATGTCTTTTCTTCCTTTTTAAAGTTGCTCTTTTTTTCACTTTTAATCTTCTTTTTTATTTTTTTTATTTTCTAAGTCTTCTCCGCATTTTTTTTTCAATGTTGTCCGTGTGGTGTGTTATATAGGGTATCGGGTGGAAAGTTGAGGGAGTTGAGGGAAATTAGGGGGTGGTTAGAGTAGTTTTTTAGGGTATAAGATATCTTTTTATTTTTTTAAAAAAAAAGATAAGATAAAAAAAATTAAGATAAAATAATAATAAAATATTAATTAATTATATTTTTATATTAAAAGAAAATGCAAGAAAAGTTTATAACTATCCTAAAAAAAATATAGTTAAAAATATTAAAATTAATAGCTTATTTATTAAAATTAAAAGAAAAAAATATTTCAGAATCTGTTTTCGTAGTATTTTTATTAAAAAAAAATTCCAAAAATATAACTTTATTTATTTATTTTCAACTAAAACTTATTAAAAATGAAATAAGAGTTAAAATAATATCAGATCAAATATAAATATTTAATACCCAAAAATATATATCAAATTCGGGAGGGTAAAAAATTACCTGTCTACATTTTGCCCTCTTTGTGTGAAATCTCGAAGAGTTTTCATACAAAGAAGTAGACAAAGAGGTGATTTTGATCCTCCAGTTATTCAAAAAGTAAAGATAAAACAAAATAAAATAAAATAAAAGATGTGACCGAGTCTTGGTTTTGAACCGCCTACATATCCCGAGTTATAAGAGAATCAGGTCACTTGTAGTTCAAAAGTAAAATGACGAGAGGACGAGTTAGAGGTCGAGTGATGTTCCATCGAGTTTTCAGTTCACGACTTCCTACTTTTATATTTAAATGAATAACAAAAATAGAAAATGAAGATACAAGTAAAAGATCCTATCTATGCAACTTTCTTGAATCTTGACTTGGACATGAAAATCTTCACCCTATTCTTCAGGCGGGCTCTTGAACTTGCAATGATAATGTTCACCCTATTCTTCAGGCGGGCTCCTGGACTTACAACTTCTTCACTATGTTCTTCAGGCGGACTCCTGGCTTGTTATTTCTTCACACTGTTAGTCATGCGGGTTTCTGAATTGCTTTTTCTTCACCCTGTTCTTCAAGCGGGCTCTTGGACTTACTTTTCCTTTATCATGTTCTTCAGACGGGCTCCTAAACTTGATTTTCCTTCACCTTGTTCTTCAGGCGCGCTCCTGGACTTACTTTTTCTTCACCCGTTCTTCAGGCGGGCTCCTGATTTGCTTTTTTTTTTTTCAAATATGTTCCTGAACTCAAAATAAAAGGTGAAATAGAAAAATAACATACCATTTTTTAGGAGGAACCTGATCAAAAAATAAATTTTTATTCTTTAGAAGGGTCCTATCCCATTCTTTAGGAAGGTCCTGAGCATAAAAATAAATTCTCATTCTTTAGGAGGGTCCTGTCCCATTCTTCAGGAAGGTCTTGAGCATAAAACAAATTTCCATTCTTTAGGAGGGTCCTGTCCCATTCTTCAGGATGGTTCTGAGCATAAAAGAAATACCCATTCTTCAGAAGGGTCTTGAGCAAAAATAAATTCTCATTCTTCAGGAGGGTCCTGGGCATAAAATAAATTTCATAAACACGAATAAAATTTTGTCCCAATTTGCATTAGAAAATTTTATGAGTGTCATCAGATCACAACTTTTGAAAAGTACAGTAAAGAGGGTGAATTAAGATCCTGCTAAAGAAATGCATTTCTTCAGAGTAAAACTGACGACCAAAATTAGGAAGTACGTCACCTAACACATGAAAACTGACATACCCTGACTAAGAAGTGTGTCTCCTAAGGATTAAATGAAATGACTCGACTAGAAAGTGCGTCTTCTAGTAGTGAATGTTCAAGTTAGGAAGTGCGTTACCTAACCAACAAAACTTGAATTATTCAGACTAGAAAGGGCGTCTCCTAGGAGTTAAATGGAAGGACTCGACTAGAAAGTACATATTCTAGGAGTGAACGTTCAAGTCAGAAAGTATGTTACCTAACAAATGAATCTTGAATTATCCAGACTAGGAAGTGCGTCTCCCAGGGATTAAATGACTCAACTAGAAAGTGCATCTTCTAGTAGTAATGGATGACGAGTTTTTACCATAATTGTGATTACTAAACATGTGTAGCAATATTGACTCTTGCATTTGCAAAAGTGAGAAAGTGCATCTTTTGATATTTAAGCTTTGAAGTCCTTAATTTGAAGGTAACATGTGTTTTTGTTTCATACAAAGAAAACTTTTAAATTCTTTTAAAAATGCGATGGTTGATTTGTGGCATTTTGCTATTAAGGCGATCGTTGGTGCACTTGTGATGCTCAGCTCCATTGAAAATCATTGATAGGTATTGTTGACTTGTCATACTTTCGATCCCAAATCTGACTATCAAATTTTTTGACTCAAATCATATTTCTCTTGCATGATGCCCCTGGATTCAACTTTAAATGCACCATTTATACTTCTATGAGTCCAAAAACTGTCGGATGACAAGCATTCTTGAGTACCTTGCTTTATTTTTGAAACATGTTATCTTTGTGTGTTGGCCCTTTGACTTGCTTTGTATAACTGAAGGAGTTGATAGCAAGTTTTGAAGTCCTTCCTCACTTGTTTTGACATAAATTTGACTCAAAAATACGTGAAAGATGACAATAGTGATTTTCTTTTGACCACAAAGATACAAAAATTAAAAATAAAAATAAAAATAATAATAATAAAAAAAGACAGCATGCATTTATTTTTTTAAACAACAAAAAGAAAAACTTATTTGAGTGTGGTCACTGGTAACTAGGGGTGTACATAGGTCGGGTTGGTTCGGTTTTTCATTAAAATATAACCAAACCAATAATGTCGATTTTCTAAATCTATAAACCAAATCAAACCAATATACAATCGGTTTTAGTCGAGATTTTTTGATTTTTCGGTTTTTCAGTTTTTTTGGCTTTTTTTCAATTATAAGGTGACTGAAGAAAAAATTAAATGTTTTCACTAAAAATATAAAAAAAACAATGGTCATAGAGTAGTTCCAATAAAAATTAAGTTGGCAAATTATTAAAACATCTAAACTACTATCTCTCAAAGTAATATTATGTGGATACCCAGTGGTTCAATTTCTAAGTCACTAATAATAGTAGCTTGTCTGAAAGTTCTCTTCACATAAAATGTGAGCATACAAAAGAATGAGGAATTGGAGACAACTTATTAAAAGCTTAACTCCATAAAATAATTAACTATAACATAATTCCATAAGAAAAAAGAGAAAGAAGAGAAATAACCCAAATTACAACTTGATGAATGAGGAGAATGAGAAGAGTAAGATGAGGAAATAATGAGAACTCTCTGAAAACTTGGAAAGTAAAATGTAAAGTGAAGCAATTGAAGAGTTTTAGGTTTTTATATTAAAACTAGAAAAAAATATCCGCGCTTCGCGCGGTTAGGAAACATATTTTCCTTTACAATTATAAAAGCAAGAAATATTTTTTATGTATATGAATAAAGGTAAATACATTATGTCTACATTTAGTTTAAACCATTTATTTCTATGAGAAATAGAAAATTTTATGATGTTGTAAATGCATAAATAAAGAAAATATAAATGCTAGTAATAAATATAAAAACAGTAGATTTACTAAATTTAAAAAAAAAAAATATGAAGAGACAAAGGAAAATAAAAATACAGCATGTGTTGTTAGCTTGTTATTCATTTACACCTAAATGATATATACTAATTGATACTTGTTTTTCATTTTTTATGCCATAAAACTTTGAAGTCATTTTACATTTGAAGTGAATATGAGATTTATTATAAATTCAATTCAATTAAATGAATGCTATATTTATCCATATTCAATGAGTTATCATAACCTTCCATGTCCACTATTATACGTTAACTTTGTAAAGAATTAATTTTGACAACAGATGTGAATATGTTGGTTGATGACTTTTTAGCTTTCTAATTGAATACAAATGGTTATTCTTAATTTTTAATTATATCTAATATTCTGTAAACTCTTAAGATGGAATTTATGCCTTTTAAAAGTACAAAAATGACCAAAAAGAGAAAAAGATAAATAATAATGGAAGTCATAGCTCTCTCTCCTTCTCTCTCTCTCTCTATATATATATATTTTATTAAATATATATTTATTTTGAAGTGAAATTACTTGTTTATTATCCCTTTTTTCGTAATATATACACATAGATAATATATTTTCGTACATGGTTGTATTATTAAGGAGAACTGATTTTGTATGTTGTAATTTTTTATTTTTTTTTAGTTTTACAGACTTTTTATAAGAGATCTTCATTTTTATACATAAGATATCCCCATTCTAAGGTATAAGAGATTTAAAAAAAAAAATGCATTTCCTCATATTTTATTTAATATACATTTAATATATTTTATAAGTTAGAATATAATTCTCTTCATTATTTGCAATGATTGACAAATCATTGCAAATATTTACCTCTAATTTTTTACTTCAGCTTTTGTCAATATTTTTTTAATTGTTTTGTCCTAATTTTTGCCTAAAATCAGTAAATTGAAATTCACATTATACTCCAAATTTTATGCCAACATCTTCTTCCTCTTTCTTTTTATATTCTTTTACCATCTCAATACTTTCATACATATCTCCTTTTAAATTTATTATTTGCTTATTACATAAAGGATTCCTAAAAAGGGGAAGAAAAGGAATAGGAAAATAAACTCTCATAAACTTTTTTATATAAAAAATTCAAGAATACTCTCAAAACATTTTAAGTAAAAAAAAAAAAAAAATTCAATTCTCAAATGTAAAATCATCAACATCATATCCAATTAAAGCTTTCAATGTTAGTAATAACTTAAAACTGAAAGAATATATTCTCTAGTTAAATATGCTTTTAAATTTCTTAAAGAAACGATCATAATTTACAATGAAGTTGGATTGATTCAAGTTACCTTCCAAAGATATTTCAATCATTAACCCCACAATTAGGATCTAGGTTTCCTACAAATAACGTACATATTCTACTATAATAAATATTACATTAAAATCATAGTAAGGTAAAAAAATTAAAATAAACTTTGTGCTCAATTAAAATTTTCAATTCCGCTGATTGGGTGGACTATAATTGCTTTGTTGATCTGATTTTCTTAGAAACCATATGTGTCGATCTCCCTGCTTACACTTCACATTATTTGAAGTAGATATGAATAATCTATATACTATCTATATATATAAGTTAATTTTTTGTATAGTACTTATTTTGTAATATACATTTAATATATTTTGTAAGTTAGAATATAATTCTCTTCATTAATTTAAGAAGAAAAGTATGAAAGGGAAACTTTTTTTTATTTTAAAAGGCAGCAAAATATGAAAAGTACTATGATGTAATACTCTTAATTAATAGAACATAAATATTGGGCACAATTGAATACGGTAAATGATTCACAAATCATTGCAAATATTCACCTCTAAGTTTTTACGTGATCTTTTGTCAATATTTTTTAAATTGCTTTGTCATAATTTTTGCCTAAAATCAGTAAATTAAAATCCACATTTTACTCCAAATTTTATGTCAACATCTTCTTCATCTTTCTTTTTATATTCTTTTACCATCTCAATACTTTCATATATACATCCTTTAAATTTATTATATGCTTATTAGCCGAATAATTAACACCCCTATCAGTCTATAGACATTTCCTTCTCACAACTTAATTGAAAAACAAGTAAAATGCAGTATGAAACAGAATCTTGGAGTGGTTACCTACAGGAAGAAATAGAGAGAATGGCTTCAAAGAATGCAGTGGTGATGTTCAGCAAAAATACATGTTGCATGTGTCATGCTATAAAGAGGCTCTTGTGTGGAATGGGTGTCAACCCAACAGTTTATGAATGCAATGATCACAATCCCACTTGGCAGAACGCCTTGTTTAGTCTTCTTGGCAACTCCTCCACCCCCTCTCTGCTTGGTTTCTTCATTGGTGGCAAGCTCGTTGGGTCCATGGACAGTATCATGGCAGCTCATATTAATGACATATTAGTTCCTCTTTTAAAAAAAGCTGGTGCTCTCTGGCTTTGATTGTCTCTCTTTTCCTCCAAAGTAGCAGTAGCAAATAGAGAGCTGCTGCTTCATTCGCCATTCGTGTAAAAAAGGATGATGATGTGGGTTCGATCGATTCGGCGGTCATTGTCGTCGTTGGTCGAAGTTATTCGTCACTGATTCTTCTTTGTCCCAAGATTTAATTTTTTTGAGAAAATTTTTGAACTCTGTACTTTCAAGATTTAATTTTTATGATAAATTTTTTGCTTTTCTTGGGTTTACCGAATGGTGTTCGGTGTAACAGAATCGACGGCAAACAAAAAATTGAATAAAAAGCAGCCAATTGAGACATAAACAACTACTTTTTTCCCAATGAAAAGCAATAAATACATGATTAGTGCTCAAATATCAATTTTGTATAGAAAATGAATACAATTTATAATCCTAACACTTCAGAAATGTGAAGAGGCCATATAGAAAGTTTTTCAGATCATACAACAACATCTCTTTTCTTCACAAAGGTTATAGGAGAAAATATCAAAAACTCTTACAATGTGTAGATTTACATTATCTAAAATACTTAATATGATGAGAAAAATTCATGAGTCATTTGAATAAAAGAACGTTGTCTTTATATACTACTTTACATTTTATGCCACTTCCACTTTCTTGACCTTTGGTATTTTATAACTATTATGAGCTTTAAGAGACCATTAATTAGGAATACCAATGGAATCATACATGCATATTAATAAAGAATAAGAATTTATTTATTTGTAAAATAAATTAATTGAAAGAAATGAGAAAAATTGTCAAAAAAGGAGAAAAAAGAAAAATAGGATTGAAGGCCATAGAGAGTGCCACATCATCCTTGTCTTGTTTCTCCTTTATATATATATATATATATATATTGAGCTTTGTATTAATTTGTTACTAATGGACAAATATTATAATTAAAGGTCAAGAATATATATCTATTTTCTGAATATAAAAAAGTAATAAAAGTAATTAGAAAGTAGATTATAAGTAATATTTTTTTACATATAAGAAATTAAAATTATATATATATATATATTATGTCGGTTCGGTTTGATTTTATTTTTGCTAATACAAAACCAAACTAAGAATGATCGATTTTTCCCCCCAACACCAAACCAATCAAACCAAACCATAAGTCGTTTTTTTCCTCGGTTTGGTTTGATTCATCTGTTCGATTTGACTTAGCAGTTTGGTTTGTACACCCCTACTGGTAACTCCCAGTGCCACCAGTGGGCAACACCCAAACAGGCTTTATGCACTTCATTCCCGATAAGATCAGGAAAGTTCTCCTGATGTGGTCACTGGTATGTTACAGATCTTCCATTTACATGTTTATGCCTTATTAGATCTAGGAGCTTCTCTGTCTTTTGTAACTCCTTACATAACAGTCAACTTTAAAGTCAGACTAGAAATCTTAATAGAACTTTTCTCAGTCTCTACCCCAGTAGGCCAGTCTATCATAGTTCGACAGGTATACAAGAACTGTCTGGTTATGATATCTCAGAAAGTCACTTCAGCAGACTTAGTAGAGTTAGAGATGACGAATTTCGACGTCATTCTCGGCATGAATTGGCTCCATTCATGCTATACCTCAATTGACTGTAGAAGTAGAGTTGTTCATTTTCAGTTTCCAAATGAACCAATCCTCGAGTTCGTTATCATGAAAGGAGAGGGAAATCTTCGTAGCCATTTGGCTATAAAAATTATTCATTTTTTTTTTCGAAAAATTATTTCACTTTAGTGAAAAAAGTGAAAACAAGATGTATTTGACCATGAAAATTTCAAATACAATTCCGAAATTGTATCTTTTTTCACTCATACTTCTCTCATAAAATTTTAGAAAAAAACTTTAATTTATATTCATGGCCAAACACAACTCTAACTCTAACTTCAACTCCGAAAAATTCTGATTTTCATGGCCTCGGGTGGTTTGACTACTTAAACTTTCACTTCTAGGTGAGACATTCTCCTACCTTGTAATCCCCTCTTTCCCACCGCCATTTTGAAAAGAAAAAAATGTGAAAGCAACCACTTAAACTTGTAATAGAATAGGCTATCTACACTACACTCCCTAGGGTGCGGCCATTCTTCAAACACTGCGCGAATGCGATATATTTTGTGGATCAGACTGCTCTTTTTATATACCATTCTATGACTACAAAATCAGAAGGCATTTATTGTAACTGAATAATTTAACATTTACATATAAATGACCCCCAAAGAAGGGAACATTATCCCCTCAAATACTAAAAAATAAAAATTATAAGTCAGCAAATACATGGTATGTTTTGGAGTCTACAGTAATGAGCTTCAATGCAGCTACTAATGCAGCAACTGCTATACAACTAAAGAAACAAATATTGAGCCAATGCCAACTCTTCTGTAATAATGACAGCTTCTTTCTCCTAGCAACAATGTACATATGATTTGGAAGTATAAATGTGAGTGGAAATGTACTGATAGCACCTGTAAGGCTCATGAAGTCTCCCAGAAAAGGCAATAGGGCAGAGAGGAATGCAGTAATGGCTATATAACCACCTCTAACAATGACTCTGAATGCCAAATTTTTACAAGCCAGTGCACTCCCTCTAACTCCATACTTGGTATCCAAGAACTCGTACGTCGGACTTGCAAATATCTAGGAACATAAACAGAAGCAACTTTCAGCATGCTAAAAATAATTAGAGACATTGTAGGTGTATATGAGGGACCAAACGAGTGTTATCGGGAAGTGCATGAAGCATCCCATGTTCCTGCAGAATTCGGTCAACGGCAGCACCACAAAGGGTATGGGTATGAATAGGCAGCCTAGATTGATACAAGCATCCATGGTTAATCCCACGGCTTGAACCCCTGAGCTATAGGTCAGACGGAGGCAACTTTACGGTTGCTCCAAGGCTCGCCTTCTTTTCCGGAACTGTTTGAAGGAAAAAACTTACTGATGCGTGGTGTTTACACCAAACTACATTTTCTTTTACCATGATTAGTAGTAATAGAAGATAAGCTGATAATCGGTATGAGTTAACTGTGGTTAACTGATAACAGATTATATATGAAGACACATGTTATGAATTTGTTGCTTTGGTGTAAATACGCGGTATGGATAAAGCTTTTTTCTTGTTTGAATTATGTAACATGAAAATAAATGTATAAAGATTATAAGATCGGAGCAGAGTGATAATTACATGCAACGCAATGATAGCTTGCAAGAAAGCAGCAATGTTGGCCATTCCCTTTAACCAAATTGGACCACTAACGTTGTTCAGCAAATACGAAGATGCACTTGATCCATAAGCCCAATATCCAATGTAAGTAACAGCATGCATTGGAACAACTCCTACAGTGAACTGAAAGTTAAGGGCTTTTATCATGTTATTGACAACTGGTTCTCTCACAGTGGCCTACATGAAAGACACGAGATTGCAAGAGTTAAAAACAGCGGGGAAAACAAATTCACAAGACGAACAGAAGTATCTGTATGTAAGGAAATGGTGATAAGACGTTTACAGTGCTCTACGGAAAGAGTAATTGTCATGCTTCATTCATAATTACAGAGTCTCTTTAGTAGAATGTTGCACAAAGTTTATACTCAAGAAACGAAGGTAATTGGTAAAACTGTTATCCTAATTAATCAGTAAATGGATCAACACTTCCCTCCAGCAAATAGGTTTCTTTTAGCAGACTTCCTTCACTGTACTGTTCGATCAGGTTTTTACATCAAAGTCGAAACCAATCAGTAAGTTACGGAAATAGACCTTTAGAGGCTGATCAGTAAGTTTAGAAGTAGACCATTACTTTCTCAATGAAATTACATCAGCATGGTAGCTAATTGAGTAATTTTCTTTCATTCAAACGGACATAGTTAATAGAAATCCAAAATTCAAAAGAAAGGTACAACGGTAACAAAAGATCACCTAAAATGGTGCAACTATACCAAGTATAATCCAGCTTTGTTTATCCCTAGTATTGAAAAGACTAAATTAAATCATTTATGAAATTGCCAAGAATTTCCAATTCTATGTACAATCATAACGAGCATATCAAAAGAAGCATGAGAACTAAAGCGGTTTAACAATTCTCGAGGGTATGGTGGGCATTACATGCAAAATTAGTTTAAGCATCGGTACCAAATTTCAATCATCAACTCATGTCAAGTAATTCATTACTTTGACTTCACTATAAGTTACGCTTTCTGAGCAAAAGATTATATGCATAAACAAACTTATCAATTTCTAGGTCGGTTACCTGTATCTCGGGAAGCATTCCTGTGTTATATGCAAAAACAAGGTTAGCAGCAGCACCAATCGTTGCCCAAATTTTACTGCTTTTGGTTCCTGGAATGCTGTAGTCTCTAGGAGGTGCTGCAAGACCTGCAATTCAGGATATAAAGAAAGGATGTATTTCTCTTAAAAATATATAGCTAGTTGAAAGGGAAAATATAATTATTGGTAAAGAAGAAAAATCAGCAAGAGCAAGGCTATGCTTTCCATTCCAGAGAAATCCAAATACAACAACAACAACAACATACCCAGTGTATTCCCACAAAGTGGGGTCTGGAGAGGGTAAAGTGTACGCAGTCCATACCACTACCTCAGATGAAATAGAGAGGCTGTTTCCGATAGACCCACGGCTCAGGACAAAGAACAGTATAACAAACAAAACAAGCCCTCACCCCTCACCCCTCACACATTCATACACTAAGATTTGATCAATTCTACTTTTCAACAATAATGTACAGCAGAAAGGAATAATTACCCGAAAGTGCCATCAGTTAAACTAATGGTATGCACACATTGAATTCAATTTAAATTTGCGTTTGACTCAAGATATTAAGGAAGGAGAGGCTTACCGTCTTTAAGAGACAAAGCAATCGCTATACAAACATACACTAGACTGAAAAATGTTGAAAACCCCAGCCAAGCCCTTAAAGCTGACAAATGGGGTATAGCAATGGCAAAAAGGACACAGGCGAACCCAGCCAGCGCAATGAAGTGCGGCAATTTCATCTGATGATCATCCCTAAAGAGAACATAGAAAGCCTGTAATCAAGTTATTGGAATCATCCAATCAGAAAACACAAAAAATCTGAATAGAATCATATGTATAATTTTGCTTAAAAATTAAATCCATGAATTAAAAGATATTAATGAACTTGCCAATATTAATTAACCGTCAATACTTCAGAATTTCTTTGGTGCAGGGAAAAAAGAGAAGACAAATCAGTCAAAGAAACGTGCATGTGTACTTGATAAACCACATTTTATGTCTCATCATGTTTTCATATCCCTTTCCTTTTATTTGTCTTTGTTTTTTTTTAACTGCACTGTCTAAGTGGATCTGGAAAGTTAACAACAACATACCCAGTGTAATCTCACAAGTGGGTTCTGGGGAGAATAGAATGTGCGACGAACTGAGGTAGGGAGGCCGTTTCAGATAAGACCCACGGCTCAAGGAAAGATATCAAAACAGATGGACTTGGAAAGTTACTGACGCAAATTACCTTTAATGCCTGTCCACCCAAAATGACAAATCCAGCGTTTATCAAGAAAAGATTTGCATACTGTAATGCCCAAACGAGTGAATAGGCTGTCTGTCCTGCAGCAGCCAAAATTCCATTCAGCTAAACTAACGGAATCAAAACCAGATAAATCAGAGAAGAAGCAAATCGAGTGGGTCAACGTAAGAAGCTTCACTATGTACTGCATAAGTTTTCAGTAACACATACCATATATGAATCCCGCAAGGTCTCTATATCTTATATGCCTCCTTCCTCCGTATTCATGAAGTTTAGCAACAAGAGTACTAGCATATAGTGATATAGCTGATGATAATATCAAACCAACCACACCACCAAGCCAACCTAGAGGAACCATAATTGTGCCAGCATATCCGAGAGCAAAGGCACTGTTGATACCAGTCCCCAAAACAATTCCTACTTGAAACCATGAATCTGCAGCTTGCTCAACAGGTGAAATGAGCACAATTTACTAAAAATCAGCAGATGATTTAAGTTAAGAATCATAATTTGCAGATATCACACAACAACAACCACAGCAACATACCAGTGTAATCCCACAAAGGTGGGGTCTGGGGTAGGTAGGGTGTAAGCAGATCTTTCCCCTACCTTAATTGTTTCCGAAAGACCCCGGCTTAAGTAGCGCAAATAAAAAAACATACAGAAGGAATAAAATAAAACATGTACCAGAGGCACCACATAGCATATAGGGAAGGGAAACACTAACAGTAGAAAAATCATGTGATAACGAAACACAGGACACACAGGATAGCGACATGAATCGCAAGACAGAAACTACGTAAAAACTGTTGATATTGCTGGTACTAAAGGAGAAACAAGTACGGGCTCCATATTACCCCAAGCCTAATCCTGTAGGAAAGCGATACAACACTCGCCTAACTATTAACCTTCTACCCTAATTCCCGACCATCAAATCCTCCCATCTAAGGTCATGTCCTCGATGAGCTGAAGCTCCCCCATCATTTGTAGATATCATATTGTACAAATTTTGGCACGTCTTTTTTCTGCTCATATACATCTTAATAGGATTGAAGATAACAATACTAAGATATTTTTCAAAACTTTGCCAACAAAATAAAAAATTCTTATTTTTACGTCATACTTGGGTAACTTAATTCTAGTACATTAATCATATGGGGCATGATAACATTACATCTATGCAACTAGTAGATGCTACACCATGTCTATCGATAATAGAAGTGTATTCACTTGGTTTGCAGTTTAACTGGATACATGTGAATGGAAATGCTATCCAGAGAGAGGCAGGTGGGATTCAAGATTTGAACTTTATGGATTCAAGTTCGGGGTTCCACCACAAGCCATTTAATTTACAAGGTTTGGAATCAATTATTGGTACTCATTTAGTAAGCTTTTTAACACACACATGGTTCGAGACAAAGCTATTGAGTTCAAACGTAATTCACACTAATTCACACCCTATGTTCACCTGCACACAGTGGTCACAAAGTTCAGTTTTTATCACAAGCAAGGGCAAGGCCAGTCTTAAAGCTACGGGTTCTGCAAAACCCATTATCTCTGGCTCAAAATTTGTATTTGTACGAAAAATTCATTTAATATATATGAATAATCTATCTTGAATCAAGTAAGTCAAAAGGCATTATGATTCAGAACCCATCAATTAAAAATCCAAGCTCCCCCTCTGATTGCAAGACTTGTCATACAAGAAGATGCAATTGGAATTAACCTCACAGACACATGAAAGTGTTATGCAGAAAAAAAGACACTAATCATGCTAGCTCATTACATCATTGGGGGTCCAATTAAAACATCAACTTCTTCAAAACTCATAGGAGTCATTTGGTTGGGGGGATAAGGTGATACATCTCATGATTAAGCCTACAATAAATTTATACTCACTCCGTTTCAAAAAGAATGACTTACTTTGAAAGAAAGACTTTTGAATCTTGTGGCCTTAAATTAAAGTTGTGTCAAATGTATCAAATGTTCTTTGATCTTGTGGTCCTAAACATGTCACGTGAAAAGTTGAAATTAAAAAATTGCTAAAAAATAAAAGGGGTTATTCATTTTTTAAACGGACTAAAAAGGAAAGTAGGTAATTCTTTTTAAAACGAAGTGAGTACCATTTATTAAACACAACATAAATTTTACCCCAGCTGTAATCATGAGATATTCCACCTTATCCCATCCAACTTGGTATTAGTTTATCCCATCTCCGGATAAATTAGTCTAGGAATTGAAAATTTATAATCCCAGGACTATAGTAAACATAACAAACAATCCCTTAGGGCCTGATTGATAGACATACTAAATTATCCCGTATTATAGTAATAATCCCAGGTCTAATTTGTCCCACCTGAGAGATGGGATAAAAAAAATCCAAGGTGGATGGAATGAGGTGGAATATTTCATGATTAAGTTTGGGATTGGTAATTGGCATCCTAGGATTAAGTTCAGGATAAAGATTTATGCTGTATATGTCAGACGGAAGTATAAATCTTATCCTCGACTTAATCCTGGAATATCCCACCTTATCTCGCATAGCATAAGGTTCTACGAGAGTCATGTCAATTCACTTCTTTTGGCTCAATAATATTCTATGAGATCTTCATTTATGAACATAATCTATAGTTTAAAAAAAAAGCTCGATACACTAAAGCTTCCGTCGTGCAAGAGTCCAGCGAACATAATCTAACATAGATTCAAAACTAAAAAAAAAGCCAAAAAGAGTATTTTATGAAAGAGAAAGAGACCATTACTAACTTGATGTGAAGAAATAGGAATATCAGTCACCAACTTTTCATCTTTGTTCACTTTAGGGAGAAGGGGATCACCAAACGACATTGAAATAAAAAAGGCAGGCTAAAGTGTAAGAAGCAAATATAAACTAAACTCTACAACCTCCTCCTCCTCCTCCTCCTCCTTCTCCCTATGTGAATTTGATTGTAGTGAAATAGGTGTTTCCTATTTGCAACAATTGAAGATATTATTTGGAGTGCCAATGTCCAACTTGATTGTTCCATCATTGTATAGTGATGGGCATGTATGTCCTTGTCTTTCACTTTCTTTTTTTAAAAAAAAAAACTGTTTGTTGCTTAGATTTGTGAAATTCATTCACAGTTGATCCAATAATATCGAACAAGATGACAACCTCACAACAATAACTGCATGTAACATAATAATTGCACGAGTGGGTTCGGAAGCGTGACGTGTAGCCAATCTTTACTTGTCAATATTCAAATATTGTTGTTAAGGATTATTAATAATTTTTAAATTTAACTATTATTATTATTTATATAATAATTATTTAATAACAAAGGTAGAAAAGGAAAGCTAAAAAAAATACTTCCTCCGTCTCAAATTATGTGTATCATTTCCTTTTTAATTCGTTCCAAAATAAATGTCGTCTTTTCTTATTAGACAACTTTTTAAAGACACAATTACCCTTTTACCCTTATTGGTTCCACTTAATTAAAAAAAATATATTGACACATTTTTTTTATAAAGAATAATTTGGTAAACTTTACCAAATCTTCCCTTTTTTCTTAAATTTCGTGCCCAATCAAATGACGACACATAAAATAGAACGGAAGAAGTAGTAGTATAGAAAGCAACTAAGCAATAGCAATTATTTTCTTTGTTACTTTTCTTTCTCATGTTTTTGTTCTTTCACAGTTAATTTGACTTAACTCTTAAAAGATAAATTGAATTGAATTAATTGAATGTTAATATTTTAATATAAAAAGTTAGAAAGTTATACAAGATATACTAAAAATTGCAATGCCTTATTTTAATATGATTAAAAAAACTTTTTATAATGTTGATAGAAGTTCATGTAGCAAAACTTTTGAGAAGCTAAATATGACAAGTAAAACTAAATGAGGTAAGTAATATTATAATTGAAGCAAAAATAATAATAAGTATTGCTAAAATTGAACTAGACAATATTTGATTACTCACTAACTTTTTATCATAATTCTTAATCTCCATCTTTTTTTATCTAGCGTCATGTTTTTGGGACGCTCCGGAAAAAGGAGAGGGTTCACAATTTTGTAATCTATTACGTATATGTTTGGATTGTGGTTACGTGTTAAGTCACTCAATATATTGTTGAATTTGTTAAGTAAATGACGAAAGTATTACTTTTTCTCTTTTCCATTATTGCCCTTAATTATTCTTTCATAATTATATCACATACTTTCTTCGATTTTATTTTACCTAACAAAAGTAGATTTCAATTTACTTGTTCATTTTTGAAAATTAAGAAAAATTTATAGTAACTTCTTTTCCATACTATTTCGTAATATTAAAAAATCATATAGAACAGTAATATATAATCTAATTTAGAATTGCAAAGTACTATTAATAAAGTTAGTTTGATAAAATACATTTTTAATCAAAATTTTCTTTAGGAGTGCAATAGTGGCCAAGTAAAATGAAACATGGGGAATATCTCTATATACTAGTACTACTATTGTTATTCTACGTTTATGTTATGCATCAACAACGCCAATATGAATTGTGGTGATATGGTTGAGATCTCTCTGCCCTTAATCTAAGTCTCAGATTTGAGCTTATGAGAATGAAAAAAGTTCTATTAGGAGCGCCACCAAATATGGACCGTGTAAAGTGTGAATTTGAATTTAGTCAATCGCAAGAGGTAGGCCAATCTTCTTTCCATTGTCTCCAAATATGGACCGCGTAAAGTGCTGAAGCCAAATTTAGTCAATGGCCAGATATAAGCCAATCTTCTTTCTGTTGCCCCAAATATGGACCACTTAAAGTGCGAACCCGAATTTAGCAATGGTGAGAGGTACGCCAATCCCTTCATCTCATTTGATGTGATATACTTTTTTAAAAAAGGTAAGGGAAAAAGGTATCGTTTTCACCCTAAACTATATTCGAAAAGTTGAAGCCACACCTAAACTATACTAGTTACCTATTACACACCTAAATTATAAAAAAGTGAAACTATTTACACCCTGCAGACTACCACCACTTGCATGTGGTGTAGTGTTTTACACGCGCTGTCACATCAGCACCACATCAGTAAAAAGTATCACTTTTTTATAGTTAAAGTTTGGGGTGAAAACGATGCATTTTCCCTTAATGTTTTTAGCCGTTTACTTATGTTATTTAATAGGCTGGACGCGCCTAAAATAAGTGTAACACACACGCCTTAGAATGGGGGTCGCGGGGAGGTAATAATATCACTTTTATATAGTTAAGGTATGTAATAATTTATTATATAATTTAGGTGTGGCTTAGACTTTTCTTGTATAGTCTGGGGTAGAAATAATGTCTTTTGCTTTTTATTTTACCTTCAATGATATGATTCAGTAATGTTCGTATCTTGTTTGATACCACAAGTTTCAAAAGCTTTTTTGTTTGTTCTTAGACTCTATGCCGAGTCAAATAGCTTCTCATAAATTGAGACGGAGGGAATAACTCAAGGTCTCCGCATTCTAGCAAAGAGCATATGTACTAATCTGTGGTGCCAAGTTACATTGGAATTATCTTTTTTCCAGAACCACAAGAAGCTGTTTGATTATTGACAAACTTTGCAAACAAAGATGAAATGACAAGTGAGATGAGGTAGACAACTTGTTTGGAGATTGTTTAAAGAACTCAAGGTGCAACACAATTGGAAACCTCTGGATGTAAGCGAATTTTCGCGCTGGTCAAGACCTATACTATCAGTAGTTTCTGATTTTCTTCGTTGTATGTGAATAGATTACACTGTTTGTACAACTTCCCTTGCCAACGCATTGAGTAGGTAAGTTATCACCGTATCATTATATCTCTCCACTTATCGAAGGGCATGTGTATTCGAGGGTGCTATTACTGAAGTTTATGTTTCAATCAATTTTTTGCATCGATTAAAAGTTTTTTATGTTTCAATTAATATTGAAACAAATGCATTTTGAGTTACAAAGAAAATGAATGTGAAATTACAATTGAAACAAATGCATCTTGAGTTATTAACAATTGTCAATTCATTTGCGTTTTAGGTTCTTGAAACTTGAAAGAAAGATAATTTTTGTTCATGAACCTATTAACTATTGCTTAATTAATACTTTTCACTTGCATGAAAATTTTACCCTATAAGTAGTGTTTCTTTTGTTTGGAAAAGATAAGCACTCAAAACTACTTTCCCCTTGAAAAACACTTGAGAGACATTGATCAAATGGTGAAATCACCAATTCAAGAATAGAAGAACAACATTCTTGAATACTACTTGTTTTGTGGCTTAGTTGAATCCTGAAGATAGAGTTGTCACTAGTTCTTCCGTTTGCTCGTGGGAGAGATTCCAACTATCTTCAAAAAGCGTGTTATCGTGCCCCTAAGCCAAGCAAGTTTTATTTTGAATTTCTTGTACCATTATTATTATTATTCTAACAATTTGAAGATAGTTGTCCTTTCCTAAGAATAGTTTTTCAGGTAAAATCTTCCTTGCTTTACCCGACAGGACAATGTAAAGGCTGACAACAATCACAACAACACCAAGTACCCTGCAAAGAAAAACATTATAGTTTGTGTTGAGCGAAGCTTATAAGAGCTTTACCAAAATTACCTTCCCAGGTTTAGTTGTTCACGTAGAATGATTATACTCAATATAGCTAATATAACCATGCTTAATGGATTAAAAGATGTGACGAAAATAGGACCCGTGACTTTCATTATGACTCCTTATATGTAATATGCAAGTCCTGAATAGAATATTCTTTGGATTGTGACATCGAAAGTGAGAAGCTTTTAAATGCTTTTTTTTCCCCCCTAACTTCTCTCATTTTGCAGAAGTTGCTTGCTACAGTGGTTAGGGAAGATTGATATTTATGTTCATGTCTTATATCAACTGTTATTCATTGTCTTTGCAAAATTTGTTCTTGCAGATTTCTGAAGAATAAAGTTACAAGGGAAGATGCAAGTTTGGAAAATGCACAAGCCCATTATTATTTTGCTAAGAACATTACTTAACATCATATTCTAGCTCGGGAAGTTAATTTGTTAAGTTTTTTTTTTTTGTTTAGCAAATATTGAAACTATTGATATTAGCTCAGGATGTTAATTGGTTAAGTTTTTTTGGTTTAGCCAATATTGAAATTATATTTATCATCCTTTGACATTTTCAATAGCAATTTTATATTTAGCAATGAAATATGTAACTTTTATGATATGAAGTTTCAGGACGTAACATTGGTAGTAAATTAGAGACATGAATGTTTAATTTTTAAATGTTAATCTAGGACGAGTTAGTTGCTCGTCTCTAAAGGTTAATCAAGGACGAGTTAGTTGCTCGTCGTGATAGATTAATTTAGGTGGTTACTCATCGCAAAAAAATTTAGAGACCAGAAAATAACTACTTTTTAAAGATGAAAATCATCTGTTTGGGACGAGATATATAGTCTCTAAAAGAGTTTTTAAGACTGGATATGTTACCGTCTCTAATGACATTTAACAATCAGCTAGAGTATCTCGTCGCAATAGACCTTTAGCGAAGGAGGCTATTAGGACGAGCCGCGACTAGTATTTTCCCATCCTAATAGAGCATTTACGACCAGATTTGGACATTTAGGGACCACATTTCCCTTCCTTAGAGGTTGTTTTTCTTGTAGTGATTGCTACAATGGCAAGTCAAGACAAGTTCGTCTCAAACATAATCATGTGAGAATATTATTGGAGGACGGCATAATATCGCTTCAATATGTGAAGTCCAAACTCAATTTAGCAGATCCTTTGTCTAAAGGGTTAGGCAAGGAATTGGTGGTTATGGGTGTCAAGTGGGCCGGCTCGACCCGGTCCGACCAGACTCGGCCCTCGTAACTAACCCGGCCCGGTTTGACCCGGCCCGGTAAGCCCTAGGGCTTTAGGGTTCCGGGTCCCGGGCCGGTTATTTTTTAAAATGGGCCCGGCTAACCCGGCCCGGACCAAGCCCGATCCAAGCCCGCCGGTTAACCTGCCCGGCCCGGATAAATTTTTTTAAAAAAATAAGATTTTGGCTTTTGGGCCAAACTAGCCGTTGGCCCAACGGCTATATAGCCGTTTTTGGGTCCAAACGGCTAGTTTGGGCCCATTTATTAAAAAAAATAATAAAAAACTTTAAAAAATATTTTTTAATCCAAAAAAAAAACTATAAATACCCTATAACTTCAAATCATTTTTCACACAATTTTTCACTCTCTCAAATCTCAATTCTCAATTCTCAAATATTCAATATATTTAATTTCTTAAAGTGTTCACTTTAATTTTTTAATTTTTCGTTTACAAAGTACGAGCGAAAGTTTCCGAAGTCGCAATCTTCAGATACTTTCAAAATTTGGTATTGTCGTTCCATCTCTTACGTTTAATTTTTATTTATTGTATTAATTATTTAATATTTAATTTTATTATATTTGTGTATTTTGAATATTTTTAGTTTAATTTAATTTATATTATGGATAAATTAAGAAACCTCGCTACTAAAGGTGTTATAAGTTTTTGTCCCAGAAACGGTAGTGGTAGTAAAAAGCGAATTACTAGCGGTAGAGGTAGTTCAAGTAGTAGATATATCCGTGTGTCTTAGCCTCCGGTACCGCTTGGTACACCTTTTGAGGAAGAAATAGGTGTAGATGCTCACGATATGGATTATGTAGAAGCTCAGAAAAATTACGGTATAGAAAAAGAAAATGAAGTAGATGCGGTTAATTTAGACGAAGATAATGAAAATATTGCTGAGATACCCGCAGTAGGAGATGCTAACGTTAGATCTGAATCAGTTAATCTCCCTTCCCGTCCTCCCAGTGCCCCAAAACCTCGTAAAAGAACTAGTATTGCATGACAATTTTTTGAACGTATATCAGATATTGAGGTGCAATGCAATATTTGTCAATAAATATATAAGCATAGAAGTGGAGGCAAGCAAGGGGGTACGGGTACGTTAATGAGACATGTAGCTAAAGATCACAAAAGAGAGTTAAATATTACAAAAGGTGGTGGGGATGTTGGTGGGTCAACGCAAACTAGAATGGACCCAGCAACCGGTCACGTAGCGAAGAAGTATAATAAATTGAGGGACCGGGAAGAAATAACTAAAATGGTAGCTGTGGGTTGTTTGCCTTTTAATTTTCCTTCTTCTGATGCCTTTATTCGTTATATACAAGAAATTTATAATCCTATGTTTAACGGTATTCCTAGAACTACTTGTCGGTCTGATATTTTTAGATTTCATTCACAATATTGTTTTTATTTATCAACATTGTTAAAGAATATTCAATGTAGATTGTCCCTAACTTCTGATCTTGGTCATGCTGTAAATAAAAATGATTATTTAACCGTTACTTGTCATTGGATGGATAGTATTTCGTGATGCAAAAACGTATTGTTGCTTTTTTATATGATGAAGATCGTAAACATACTGGACAATTTATTGCTGATTCTATTGTTAAAATTGCTGGATATTATGGTATCGAAAATAAAATTTTATGTATTGCTTTTGATAATGCTTCTAACAACAACACTGCTATAAAAAAATTAAAATCTACGTTATCTCCGCCCTTGCCTGAAATTTTTCATATTAAGTGTGCATGTCATATATATAATTTAATTGTGAAAGATGGTCTTGAGTTTTTTGAGTTTTATATTGAAAAAATTCGCCTTGTTGTTGATTTTATTCAAGGAAATAATCGTAGATCGAGAATTAGAGAATTTAAAGTTAAATGTCAAGAAAATGGACTTACACCGATTTTGATGCCTGAGAAAATTGATACTAGATGGAATTTTACGTATGAATTTTTAAAAAACTTGTTATAAATATAGAATTCCTATTACACTAACTTTTAACTAACATTGCGGTTCATTTGCTGATTTTACTGATTGCATGCTACATAATTCTGATTGGGTTGCAATTAATGATCTTGTTAAGTTTTTAGAAAAATTTTATGTTGCTACGGTTGAATTTTCCGGTGCTTATTATCCTACTGTTTGTAATATTTTGGCATATATAGCCGATATTTCTGGTTTGCTCAAAGAATATAAAAATAAAGAAGGTTATGAAGAAGCTGTTGGCGCCATGTTTACGAAATTTAAAAAATATTTTTTCCCATTTCCTCCTATTTACTTGGTTGGTGCTATGCTAAATCCGTGCATGAAATATAATAATATGTGTCACTTTAGTACTCTTATTTATACTAACTTAGAAATAAATACTAACCATGATTCTGAACAAGTACAACCTGATTTATGGATGGCTACGGCTGATGCAAAGGATTATATAGAAAAATTATATAATCACTATCCTGATTTATTTAATTTAGCCGTACCTACAAATATCACTCCAACTGTCGCTCCTCATCCTCCCGAGGACCATCATCTTCTAAAAGGCCGGCACATAGTGGTTTTTCTGATTCATTTTATGATTTAAATTGTTGGAACAGTGTTGATGAGAGAATTTACACATCAACTTCTCGGGAAGAGCTGAAATATTATCTTCGGACGGCACCAGAGGATCGCAGACGACGGATCAACACTTTGGATTGGTGGAGGAGTAATGAAACACAATATCCTGTGCTTTCAAGATTAGCTAGAGATATCTTGAATGTTCCAATGTCAACCGTTGCATCAGAGAGCGCCTTTAGTCAGGGACGACAGCAGCTTGGAGACAACCGACACTCATTGGGAAGCAATGCAATGAATGTTCTAGTTTGCCTCAGTGATTGGATTAGAGCGGAAAGAAGAAACCAAGGAATAGAACCGGAGCCTAGCGACGAGCTGAAACTTGAAGAAATTATGACTTCACGGGAGAACTCAGCAGAATCAAGTCCAATGCATGGTTTTGCCCCCGTTGACTTCGACTATCCTATGCAAGTTTCCATTAATATTAACATGAATGAGTTGGAAAAAATGATGCATAATTTATAGATTTTTCATTCATGTAAATTATAAATTTTGAATCATTTTGCAATCAATAAAATTTCCCCAAATTCATTCACTTCTTAGTCCTTGCTTTTTATTTTTTTTCATTTAACGATTTAAAATTTTAAATTGAATTTCTAGTTTTCTACTTTAAATTAAAAACTTACTTCTAATATATTATTAATTTACAACCAAATATTATTACTTTATTATATTAAGTAGCATATTTTTTTTGTATATTTGTGCATATGTCTTCTATAGAAGTGTATATTTAACGTATATATGTGTATATGTTTTATAAATTAGTATATAAGTATATCTATATATATTGTAACGTGTATATAATGTAGTATATTTTATAAGTAGTTGTATATATACATTGAATGGTGCGTATACACGTATATATATCTTCTATAGAAGTGTATATTTAACGTATACATCCAACTCTCATAAGCAGTGCCATCAGATGGTAAGCATTCCAAGAAAGTGCAGTGTATTAGTTGATCAAATACACGTTTGAGTCCTCAAGTTTAACGCGAGATGTCATCCAAATCGATGTGAATCAATTACATAATCCGATTCATCATACAGTACAAACATAAACCTCGCTGAGGCGCGGTATTGAGAAAGTTGAGAGTAATTTGAATGCCAAATGAATAAGGTGAGGGACATTCCCCTCAACTACAAATCAGCAAATGTGTGGTAATTTTTCGAGTCCACTGCTATAAGCCTGAAAGCAGCTACTAATGCAGCAGAAGCTACGACGCTAAAAAAGACAACATTGAGTAAATGCCAACTCTTTTGTAATGAAGACAATTTCTTTTTCATCGCGATTATATACATGTGGTTTGGAAGAATAAACGTGAGTGGAAACGTGCTGATAGCACCAGTGAGGCTCATGAAATCTCCCAAGAAAGGTAAAAGAGCTGATAAGAAAGTAGTAAGCGCGAGATAACCTCCTCTGACTAGAGCTCTGAATGCCAGGTTCCGGATAGCAATTGCACTTCCTTTAATCTCATATTTGGTATCCAAGTACTCATATGTTGGACACGCAAATATCTACAACAAGCGAACACAATATGAGAGCGGAGAAACAGTACTATAGTGAACTGAATTTTATACTGTCAATATATAGAAGTTAAACTCAATACTATAAGATCAAAGCGGAAAAATGATTACATGTAAAGCTATGATGGCTTGCAAGAAAGCTGTAATGTTGGCCAATGCTTTTACCCAAACTGGACCGCTGACATTGTTGAGTAAATAGGACGATGAACTGGATCCATACGCCCAATACCCTACGTAAGTAACAGCATGAACAGGCACAGATCCTAAACTAAACTGAAAATACAAGGCTTTCAACATGTTGTCCACAACAGGTGCTCTCACAGTAGCCTGTTAAGAAAAAAAATCCTAAGTTGTCTGAATAAAACAAAATCAAGAAAACGAGCACAGAACTGATTCTCCGCGCTGGACACTAGCAAATAAAATGTTCTATTCTTCACGAAGTTCACAAATTTCCCGGCAAGTTACCTGGATCTCCGGAATCATTCCTGTGTTGAATACAAAAACAAGATTTGCAGCTGCACCGACTGTTGTAAAAAATCTGTTTATTTTGGATCCTGGAATACTATAGTCCCTCGGAGGAGCATTAATACCTGCAATTTTAGCCACACACAAAAAAGTAAAGATATCAATTTACTTCTTCACGTTACACAAACATTTATATGATCAATTATTAGCGAGCGCGAAGATGATTAACTTCAAGCTGTTGGTTCATTGATTATTTTATAAGTGATGAGCACGGGGTAATTATGAAAATTTTCAGATATCTAGTGTTGTTGGACAATGAAGGAGATATGCATACCATCTCTAAGAGCTAACACGAAGGCTACAGTGAGATAAATTAGACTGAACACTGATGAAATCACCAGCCAAATTCTTAGGGATGACATAGTAGGAACAGCAATGGCGAATAAGACACATGCCAATCCAGCAATCGCGATGAAGTATGCTAACTTCATCCGATGATCATCCTCAAAGAGAACATAGAATGCCTGTCAATCATTAAAAAAAAAATTCTTTCAGAAATAAGAAACATTATCTACTAATTGACAGATTTGATAAAAATTAATTTGATCACATAGTATGTATTTGTCTTCATATTTTATTATTCGTAGCTTCATCTCATGTATCTTAATTCTTTCTATTTTTGGAATAGTAAGGAGCTTTGGGAGGAGGTACTGAATATGTGACGCTTATGATGGAGGACGGGCTGATGAGGATAGGTCAAGGAAAAGGACTTATAGATTGACAAGATTCTAAAGAAGAGGTGCATATGACACGTTTGACTGACACACTTATAGGCTGACAAGTTTCGGAAAAACGAGGTGCATATGACACCTTATGCAACACTTATATTGGAGAAGAGAAAGTGAAGTGTTGTATAAAGCAAAATACAAGTTCACATAATACGCATAGTTTTGGGCTCAAATGTACAATAGCCTAGGGACAAATCTGTGAGGTGTAGACAGTACGTTAACCTATGTTGCTCTCACTCTTCAAAATGGTGCACATGCCGGATCATCCGAACGACTTAGTACACTAACATTTTTGGAGAATACGAGCAAATTCGAGGCTTACAGGATAAAAAGCTTACAGGTACTTAGACATAAAAAATTAAACTGGTAGAAGAGGGTAGGGGGATTTATCATACCTTTAAGGCCTGTCCACCCAAAATGATAAATCCAATATTTATCAAGAAAAGATTTGCATACTGACATGCCCACACAATTATATAAGCTGTCCTACCTGCAACATTAACCAAGTCAAATGAATTAAAATCTTTAAATTTTGTGCTTTGTCAAATACCATCGCATAAATTGGTCGTACGTACGTACCATACATAAATCCAGCAAGATCTCTATATCTGATATGTCTCTTTCCACCATATTCATGAATCTTAGCCATAAGAGTACTTGCATATAATGATATAAGTGTTGATAAAACAAGACCAATGACACCACCAGTCCATCCAAGAGGAACCATGATTGTGCCAGCATATCCTAGAGCATAGGCACTATTTATACCAGTGCTTAGAACAACTCCCACCTGAAACCATGAATCTACATTTTGCAAAAACACAACACAAACATTATATTATAACTAGAGATAATCAAAGATCAAAGTTTCAACTTCTACACAACGACAGTACAAAAGTTACTCAACCACACACGATCTGAAAGATGATTACATGCAACCGTCTGTACAAAATGTGATGGCATAACACACAAAAACACACTTAAATTTGGCCTTAGCTTGCGAGTAAACACACCAACTTTGAGTATGCACATCTAGACACAACAACTCGTCAGTCTGTCTCGTCTTAATTGTGTCAGTTGAATACCTACAACTTACAAATAATTGACGTCTTACTTTTTTAAAGGCACAATACATAAACATGTTCTTTTAACTTGGCGTCAGATCACATTTCCAACTTTGAATTTACATAAGTAGGCACTTAAACTTGTATAAAGTTTAACAAGTAGGACATATGTCGTATGTGGCGTCCTACGTGACCAACCAATTCTTGTCCTACATGGCATCCTACGTGTACTATGCCACATAGGACATGTGTGTCTACTTGTTCAACTTTAAACAAGTATAAGTGTCTATTTATGCATACCCAAAGTTGGAGTTAATGGATGTGATCTGAGGACAAGTTAAAGGACATA
This sequence comes from Capsicum annuum, assembly GCF_002878395.1. Classification (NCBI taxonomy): domain Eukaryota; kingdom Viridiplantae; phylum Streptophyta; class Magnoliopsida; order Solanales; family Solanaceae; genus Capsicum; species Capsicum annuum. The sequence goes on along the minus strand of NC_061115.1, from coordinate 201,021,519 downwards.
TTTATGTATTATGCTTTTTTAAAACATTAGTTGTTTTACGAAGATTCAATTTAATTAGTAAGACGACTAGAAACATTGGGGATAAAATATAGTTGTAGTAGTACAATTTTGACTATGATACATATTTTCCAATATTCAAGAGTCCAATTTTAGTCAGCAGCTAAACATGACCGTTCTGTGAGATGTTTTCATATTAGTTCACATTTTTGCTAAAAAGTCCAACAAGTGACGGACCTCAAAATTTTGACAATGAATACCATAATATACTACTATCTGATTTTAACTTAAGACACAAAATTTAAGTCTGATTTTAACTTTATGTATGCAAAATTTAATAAAATAAAGCAGATTCTTAAATTTCGTAATTAAGCTAAAAAAATAAATATGAAGAATATATTAAAATGTCAATTGATTCTAGGGTCTTTAGAAAGGTAAATAAAAGTAAGCATTTATTCTTAAATGAATTAAAAAGAAAAAGATAAGTAAATAAATTGAAATGGGTGGAGAATATGTTTATCTTTCATAAAAAGGAGAAGAATTATACAGACCGTAGAATCAAGTTGTTGACCTTTAAGATACGTCTGAAATGGTTGACAAATTCCCACGCATCCCACCTTGATATTTTTTTTTATTTTTTTTTTATAAGACTTGAAGAGTACTTCCTTTTCTAAATATATTTATTTTTTTATTTTATTTTAAATATTAAATAATTATATAAAATAATAATAGTTAAATTTAAAATTTTAATACTATCATTAATAAGCTTAATTTAAAACAATATTCTTAATTAAAGTTTTGGAATGATGTGCGTAGTCAACAAGAACGAACTAAAAAAAATATGGAGAAAGTATATAGAAAGATTAATAATTTATGATATTAAAAATCATAATTTGAAATGAAAAGAATATAAAATATGACTATTATGGAAAGGTTTTAAATTACTCTTTCTGTTTATTTTTACTTATTATTTTTTGATATGATACACCTTTAAGGAAACAACAATTGATAAGAGTAATTTTTTCATATTGCCCCTATTAATTGATAATTAGAGTAATAAATATTGAATTTTTTTTTTATAGAATAAGTAATTAATACTAAAGGTGAAATAAAATTATTTTGTCTTTTCTTGATTTGTCAAAAATGACAAGTAAAAAAAAAATCAATTCAGAAAAATAGTGACAAGTAAAAGTGAGGGAGCTTAATTTTAGTTAGAGCTCAATAGTTTCTTCACCGCAGCTTATTTTCCATGTTTGCTAAGAAAAAAACTTATCTCAAAATAGTTGACATAATTAAAAATTCAAAAGATGATTAATCACTTTTTCAATTATATTTATATTAATTATTAATTGAAAAAGATTCTTTAATCATCATATTAGTTAATTCATGTCTTTTATTAATTTTTTCTTAAAAATAATAAAAAAAATAAGTATGCCAAATAATTTGATATGGAAGAGATATTATATTGGAAAAGTCAAGAGATATGCCAACTCTAAATCAAATTGTTTGCTTTTACGATGCGATCTCAACACTAGTTGACAAAACCCATGCATCCTGATTTGACATATAATTAATATAAAATGATCATTAAAAGATACTATAAAATATAAACTTTCCACAATTATTGTGTACGTTTGACTTAAATATTTGTAGTGTGTTGGATCAAATTTTTAAAATTTATTTATTTCTATACTTTTCATCAAAAGCGTTCTTATATTTTACAGAAATGTTTATGTTTGGTTAATAAATTCAAAATTACTTTAGATATTATTAGATCAATATTTTGTGCTTTATCAATGTTCTAAAATTATTTTGAAAAAAGCTACTATCTTTTAACTTCTGAAAATTAATGTCTGCTGCTACTGTGCTACATACTCAAAAACACTTTTTTTTTCTGCATAAAAGTTTAGTCAAATATATGAACTTTCTGAAATAAGCATTTTGTTAAAAAATAAAATAAGTACTTTTATTTTTCCCAAAAACTTGGGTGAAGCAGGCTACTAAACATTATGGAAACAAATAAGTAAAAAATAATGTAAAATATTATCTCATTCCATAAAGTAAAAATGAGTAAGTATTACATTTTGAGAATTTGGACAAAATTCAAATTGAAATTGAGAAGACTTGTAACTAAACATAAAGAAAGATTAAAAGTACCCTCACACACAAAGTTTGTGAGTAAGTGATTATTAGTACGTGATTAATCAAGCGATATCAATTCTTATTCGTAAAACATGACAAGTTAAACTCATAAGTATTCATTGAATACCTTTATAATAAGTAAATTGCTCCCAATTGCTCAAGCATAATCACTAATAGTCGAACTCAATAGAGTAGATATCCCCAATCGAGGACAAAAAATATTATTCATTACGATCCTTAAATGAGCTAATCAGTTTAATATATGCTTTTCGAAACTATCAAGAAATGAATTAATTTAATGAAACAAAGAAAAAAAAAATAGAGCAAAACCTGTTCCAACTTCATGAAGAGTTTGAGGAACTTCAACATCTAAAGCTACAACATGATGATTCAATTTTTGTGAATTTGAAGGGCTTGAAATTTCCTCCCTTTGCTCATCTTTTCCCATAATATTTTTTTTTTTAAAGTTATTTTATTTTTTGGATTCTTTTTTTAAAAAGGTTCTAAGTTTGGAAATATGAATGTGTGAAGGACAAGTAAGAATGGTTGAATGATGCATCCATTTATAGTATGAATTGATTTATAATTACTGGTGGTTGGAAGTAGGGAATCCTACTAGTGCCAATAGACTATTTCTTGTTCTAACTAAAAAGTTATAATATGAATGATTCTTATTTCTTTTTCTTTTTCTCACCTCATCAATGGTCATTTGACGCACATAACGGAGGGCAAGTCGACATATAAAAGATAATTATGATCGGCTTTTTTAGGCTGACAAGTTTTTTAAAGAAGCGGTGCACATAATATTTTAGAAAAGTCTCTAATTCGAATGAAGGGGGAAAGTCAAGAGGCTTTTCACATAGTACATGCCTTGGAGCTTGGACCGGCTCGATAATAACCCGTAACTCGGGAATAAATTCATAAGATTTATATGCGCCAAAATGAATATATAATGCGTAAGAAGCGGTGCACATAATATTGTAGAGACAAGTTCGAATGAAGGAGGAAAGTCAAGAAACTTTTCACATAATACATGCGTTAGACCGGCTTGATGATGACACGTAACTCAGGGAATAAATTCATAATATTTTAGAGAAGTCTCTCGTTGAGTGAGGGAGGAAAGTCAAGAGACTTTTCACATAATACATGCATTGGATTAGCTCGATGATGGCGCGTAACTCAAGGGATAAATTCATAAGATTTATATGAGCCAAATCGAACAATATGTGTCATTTAGGTTTTGCACCGTTGGTCTTAAGAAAGATAAATATTGCCTTTATGGCTTTATCACATGAGTATTTATTTAACGACAGCGGATATAGAAGAATAGATTTTGCTGGTCACTTACAATTATTTTTTTTCTAGTTTTATGACTTTTTATAAGAGATTTTTATTTTGTCATATAACAGATCGAAAAATTGTTGGGTTTGAAATCGAGAGGGCGTCATGTGGAAGCTTAAAGTTGCAAACTATGAGATGATAAATACGATGACAAAGAAAACAATTCTAAAAAAAACATAAAATTATTATATGTTTTGGCCAATCGGCCTACATATTATAAAACTTAATATTAAAAACATTAAATCTATTGAGAGAAATCTCCCCCTAAACAAAGACTCTTTAATGACTACATTTGGATGTTATTGTGTTATGGTATGAGAAGGGGGTGTTCAATTTATAGAGTTCCAAAACTTTCCTCTAAGAAAGAGGTTTGCCAAATATGGAAAAGTTTTATACTTTTCTTTCAAGAAAAGTAAAAGTATTTATAGTTACTTTAATTTTTCTTCTAAGAAAAAGTAAAACTTAAATATAGTAAGAAAATCAGGGCAAAAACCTTAACAAATCTCCCCTTTTTGGCTTGATTTTCTTCAAAATATTCTTGATTCTAGCTTTTGAACATATATCTTTATTATCATCAAATTGGTTGCAGCTTGATTTTGAAATCTCTTTGAACCTGTTTAATCTCGTCTTACCACACCATTGGACCATTGAACCGTAAACTTTGATACCACTTGTTGGGTTCGAAATCGAGAGGACGTCATGCGGAAGCTTAAAGTTGCAAACTATGAGACGATAAATAAGACGACAAAGAAAACAATACTAAAAAACATAAAATTATTATATGTTTTGGTCAATCGGCCTACATATTATAAAACCTAATATCAAAAATATTAAACCTATTGGAGAAATCTCTCCCTAAACAAAGACTCTATGAATACATTGTGGATGCTATTGTGTTATGTTATGAGAAGAGAGTGTTCTATTTATAGAGTTCTAAAACCTTTCCTCCAAGAAAGAGGCCGGTTTGTCAAATATGGAAAAGTTTTATATTTTTCTTTCAAGAAAAGTAAAAGTATTTATGGTTACTTTTATTTTTATTTTTCTTCTAAGAAAAAGTAAAACTTAAATATAGTAAGAAAATCAGGGCAAAAACCCTAACAAAAATGACATTTTTCTTCAATTTACTTAGTAAATGATTAAAAAATCTCACTTCCTCGGTAAATATAGCTACTAATTAGTGGCTATGAGTTTAACAAAATCCAATATTTTGACAAAAAACATTGATACATGAGTGAAGAAAATCACTAAAAATTCAATCAGTATTATATGTTGAACCCCAAATTTTAGATGTCCAATAAATTCAGTAATAAGAACTTTAAAGAAGAATCTATACATCATGTTTAATCTCTTTAGCTAATTGAAAAAATAAAGGTAGAATTGAAGAAGAAAAAATAACTATACATGATATCTTGTTTTTGTTGTTTATATTTGGATTATTTCCTAAATTATTCTTTGATGAAATAGTATTAAAAAATTAATAATTAAATAGCGTTATTCTTGAAAAATCCTATATATATATATATATATATAAAATCTATAATCTATAATATATTAAAAGTGTGAAGACCCTTAGAAAAGTGATTTGAACTTTTTACCCTTCGTTAAAAGACTCTTTAATAGATAAAATCGTCTTTTTAATTTTTCTCTTCAATTATTATTTATTAAATTAAGGATTAAGGTCTCCTATAATATATGAAAAACTGATAATAAATATATATGGAAGGAAATTAAGAGTCCTAAAATATGTGGGGTAAATTAAAAGTCCTAAAATATAGAAAACATATTACTTAAATAAACAAAAACTACCATAAATGTTGATATTATAATGTACCGTGAATTACCTACAACTTGGTAAGCTAATATTGCCTTTTTTCACTGAAAAAATATGGCTATTTTGGAAAAAATAAAAGTTGTTTACCATATTAAAAAATTGTCATACAATTATAGATGTAGTAGTATATATAAACACTAATACAAATTATATAAGAGTCGAATGTAAATTTTTATTTATGAATTTTTCTTTTTGTTTATGTGGTCAATCTCCAGCTTGAATTTATACTTTATAGGATCACACTTTCTTTTTGCTTACATGAAGTTTGCGCGATGAACTTTTTTTCTTTTTATTATTTGTATCTTCTCCGTACTTTGGACTTTCTTTTATAATCGTCAATCTTGTGTAATTCTTTTCTTTATATTTAATATGGGTGCTAGCTTCTAATTGAATTTCTATGAAAGGAGCGGTGTGTATAAACATGTTAATAACCTTCAATTTTATTTCGAATGTAGTGTACCCATGAGTCCATGATCATGAAGAACATGGAAACAAACACCAAGTTGTTGAAATTATTGACATCCAAGGTATTCCTATTTACATGAAATCTTCTCAATTAACAATTGTCTATCAATAATACATGATAATTTATTATTATTAACTTTAAAAATATACTAAGACTTTAGAAAACATAACTTAAATCACAAATAAATTTATCTCTATAATCATAGGAACACTAATCAATAGAGTCCCAACAAATGAGATATTAGCAAAGTTTGAAATAACACTCAATCAAAGTGCTATTACCATCTATTGAAGTGACATGAAAATATGCACGTAAAAAATTATTGAATTTATTATTGTATTCATTTTTATTTTTTAAAATAAATATCGTATTTAACGTAACGTTTGAACTCATTAAAGTGAGGTACACGCGCAAGGCGCGTACATCTAAACTAGTGTGTGTATATATATATATATATAGTCAAAAGAAATTAGGTCGAAATTAGTATTTTGTCCCAATTAAATACCTAATATTCTTTTAAAGACTCCTAAAGATCGATAACTAACTGAATGTCAACGATTTTGATTCTTTGATGTGTTGATTAACTAACTAAGGAATCAAGATGGAAAATGAGTTCCTCATAATTTAAATTAATTAAATAAAATGGTAAATAAGTTTAATGGTGTGAAGTATTTTAGAGACTATTGTAAAAGTTTAGTCTAAAGGTCGAAGATAATATCATATGACGTAACAATATCTTTTTAGGTATAAGAGCCAATAATTTGATGTGACGAGTATGAAGATAACAAAGTAATAATGAGTATGAAGATAACAGAGTAATAGCTTTGGAAGATTAATAGTTAGATCATATGAATAACACATAGTTAATCGAAATGAGCCATAAGATCATATGTTAGGTGAAACCTAGTTCGTGATGGACCGAGACGATCTGATGATCATGTGAATCTGAAAAGTTTGAGGTGAAAATGGTTGAGAGTGCGGAAAAAGTCTACATAAAATTGATGAGAAAAAGAAGTTACATATATGTCTAGTGACACTCTTAATTGTATGAGGCATTTTGAAGAAAATTACGTAGCTAATTTAAAGCAAATAACACCATATCATATTAATAGTATGTTTTAAGTTATTTTAACTTAATATGTGATAATGTGGTTGACTAAACAATATTTTTTTTGTCACATATTAAATATACTAGCCGGCTTATGCCGTGCTACGCACGGTCCAATGTTGATCCTAAAAATTTTTACGTCATGTATAATTCTATTATTTAATTAAAAGCTTTATTTATTTGGTTGATAAATTCTAAGTTAGACATATAATATAATATTTAGATTGATGAAATTTGTATAACGATATTTTAAGTTGTTAACTTTTGTGACATTGATTGTCGATTAGATTTTTCAAGTCGTTTAAGTTCTTAATTATTGTTATTTGTAATATTTTTTTTCTATTCTACTAATTAGAAGTGACATAGTAAAATTATTGTAAAAAATATTTGTGAATTTCTTTTTAAGTGGCTCCATATAAGACGTCATGTTAATTTAAAGCATCAAAAATTAATTTATCATTTTACGTCTATTTTACCTTTTTTTATAAAATATTATTATTTTTTTAATACTTAAAGGACTTATAATAATTAAATATGGGTAATTTAGTAAAATTACAATTGAAGTAGTTGAAACAATCATGTCATAAATATCTATTTTAGTTTTTTATTAAATATTATTAATTTTTTAATATGTAAATGACTTATAATAATTACTTAGGGGTAATATAGTAAATTCATGAATGAAACAGCTGAGGCAGGCATGTCGAACATGAGCAGCCTACTTCAGCAGCTTATTGTGACTTCTTATATAAGATACTAATAATATAATTTTTTAATGCTTAAATTACCATAATAAATAATTAGGGATAATATAGTAAAGTCACAATTGAAGCCGCGAAGCAGACATGTACTAAAAGTGATATAGCATAATAACTATAAAAAATTACTTGTGAAAATAACCTAAGTAAGCCTCATATAAGATATCAAACTAATTTAAAACATCAAGAGTTAATTTATTATTTTATGTCTATTTTATCTTTTTAATTAAATATTATTAATTTTTTAATACCTAGATGACTTATAATAATTAATTAGGAGTGATATGATAAAATTACGATTGAAGCAGCTGAAACAGACATGTCTGGAATGTTTATTTTACTTATTTGTATTAAATATTATTAATTTTTAATACGTAAATAACTTATAATAATTAATTAGGAGTGATACAGTAAAAACACGGTTATAGCAGCTGAAGCAGGCATGTCGACCTGCTGCCTGCTTCAGCATGAAACTCCTTCTTATATATAACTAATTTGTATAAAATATTATTAATTTTTTAATACGTAAATAATTTATAATAATTAATTAAAAGTGATATAGTAAAAACACGATTATAGCAGCTGACGCAGGCATGTCGAACTACCTGTTTCAACATGAAACTCCCTTTTATATATAGCTAAAAAAAATTAAAGAACAACTTGCAGCTTCTACAAACAATTAGGAGCAACTCAAATTAAATATGGTTCTATGAATTCCACATTGTCTTTCAATTTGAGAATATGATAGTAATATTTTTAAGATAAATTAAAAACAAATGTATCACATAAAATACAATAAATGAAATCTAAAAATAAATTAATTAAATATGATATCCCTCAAATCCAAAACTGGTAGGTATTGTATAGAAAAATATCAAGATCATTTTGGGAGTTCTCTTTCCAATAATTGCACCATCTTTCCCGTAGGAAAGTACTCCCTCGCTTAAAAAAAAATATCTATTTGACCTTTTTTTTTCTAGTTTGTTTTAAAAAAAAATATTTTTTTATAATATTTTAATTTTAACTTTTCACATAATATGTTTAAAATTATAAAATTAAAAAATATTTTAATATATTTAATATAACTTTAATTTATGATTACAAAATCTAAAAAAAATTTATTAGTTTTTTAAACTTCTTGTTAAATTAAAATAAATTATTTTTTTGAAACGAAAAGAGTAATACACTAAGAACTTTCGAAGACAACAAATAAAGTGAAACATATCATTCAGCATATCTAAGATCGGCGGTTGGTGTCAAATGGAATTGAAGATTTAAGATTTATTCAATTTTTATAATAATCTCAAATTTTATAGTTGTTATTAAATTTATACTATTAAAATTAGTGAATTTATGTGAGTTAAAATGATCTCAAATTATTATTATATAATAATAACTAGATTCATAATTAACTATTAATTAAATTTTTTATGATATATAGAAAATCTACAGAGAAATTATATATTGAAGTCCTGTAAATCCATGTATTATACTCCAATTCCGTCTCCATTATGTGAGACCCTTTTTTTTTTTTTTTTTTAATAATTTTCTATCATAAGTTTGATGCCCATATTGAAATTTGATTAATTCAAGTTGGGATCGTGTAGAGTCCATTCAAAAAAAACACTTCATACCAATTTTTTTTATATTTAAATCCCAACTAAAAAATCTCTAATTAAGGAAGAAATAGTCTAAGTCTGATTCAATATATCACAATTCACATCCTTTAGTGGACGGTGGTGAACACGGGTGGACCTACGTAGTAGTGAGGGGGTTCACCCGAACCTCCTCGGCAAAATGTTGTATATATAAGGTAGAAAATTTTTATTTATGTACATATATTAATTTTGAATCACCTTGGATAGCTCAGTGGTACAATCTCCACTATTTGGAGCGCTACTTCAGGTTTGGTCGCAGGTTCAATCCCCATCCATAATAAAAAAGAAGAAGTCTATTGCTATTAAAAAAAAAAGACTATATACCTCACCTACTATATAATAAAAATTAAAATAAGTTAAAATATAAGTTTAAGTATTTTATATTTATAGACTATATATTATTACGTTTCTTAAAATTATATTTTATTAACTTATTCACATATTTATAATTTTATTTTTTGAACTCCCTAAAAAAAAAATTGAATCCGCCACTTATGCTGAACATGTAGTCAGACCTATCTGCCCCAAAGTGTGCAGGAAAATTATTAAATGATGGAGGCAAAGTGGTTGTAGAGAAAAAATAATACTCTTATCATATGTTACGGCCGTTGACTCTTTACTTGCTCTATGATTTTCATATGATTATAGTATTTCGCTTTTATTAAGATCAAACTGCATCAATTTTTATTGATTAGATTTATAATATTTTTTATATAATTTTTAATTAGTTTGGGATGTTGAATCATTTGTTGTATTATTTGGTGTATCTTGTATATGATATTATTGGATGTTTTGATTTCTATTATATCTTTGTCTTTTTACTATTCCTTATCTAGATTGTTTTGTTTTGAGCCGAGAATCTATTGAAAACAATCTCTTTATCGCACCTCTGAGGTAGTGGCGCGAACTGCGTAAAATTTCCCTTACCTTCCCCAGACCTCACTTGGTGGCAATATACTGAATATGTTGTTGTTGAAATTCTGAATTTCATAAAATTTTGAAATTCAACTTTAAATTAAATTTTGGAATAAAATTCTAAAAAATAAAAATTAACTCAGTCCATTATTAATGTGGAGTTGTTTCCTAGACGAATTAATGAAAAATTGTTGGACCAATTTCAATATTAAAGTGTCATCCACCATTTGGCTCCTTCTAGTAACAATGACTGATGTGCATACTTCATCAACAACAATCATCCACGTTATTCACGGTTACTACTCTCCGTTTTAAAATAATTTATGCATTTTTCATTCGCATTTTTTTAAAATAATATTATTTGACAACTTTTAATAAACTGATTAATTAAAAAAATTTAATAATTAATATTTTATCGATATAATAAGGTGATCAACTAATATGAAATAATTATTTTGATAAGATAATCAATTAATATGAGATAATTGTAATATTGACCAAATAAAAATATAAATATACGGGAAGTTTATTTCCCAATCATGGATGTTGTTTGTCCACCATATATTAAAGCTAATTATGAATTTGTATTGAATACTTTCCACCAAACTTGGCAAGTTGCTGTTGGATTCTTCAAGGCAAAATTCTGACCCAACCCAAAACCAATAGCTTTCATACAACCAGTTTTTCCTGATGAGTCCCGCATCAAAATATGTCCTATAATTAAAAAAAATATTAATATATATAATATTAAAAAATATATATTAAAATAGACTTTATGCACTTATTAAATACACAATATTTTTAAAGTTTTAACAAAATACGCCTGACGGCGTTAAAAAAATAAAAATTAACATTGTGCACTTAATAAATGATCTCTATTCCCTTTTTACATCTCCCCGTGCACATTATCTTTTCGCTTTTCATCCTCATTTCAATCTTCTCTCTAAAATAATCGCTGGTCCCCTCCTGTTTTTCTTAGGTCAGAGACATCTTTTACACCCAAAATATATAATTTATTAAACCAAAAAGTCAAATGATGAAGTAACATGCTTTCAACTTAAGAATGTACATGTATAAATTATGATTTTTAATTATTATTTCAGTCTTTACTTAGGATAAAAATAATAATTGAGAAAACAAACTTGAGAATGAAGAAACTTAAATAATAATAATTACTCATAATTAAAAGAGAGATAGTCAAAAATAACATTTGATTATGATAAAATCACTAAACACAGTTTTAATATAACAATAATATGTTTGACAAATTTTTTGAAGAAAAGAACTTTTTTTCTTTTCAATGATGTTGGATCAAACTTTCGAGAAAAAAGAGCACTCAAAGTAGTTAATTAGAATCTAAAACAATTAATTTTTCTTTCAAAATATTTTTTGAAAAATATCTCAAAAATATTTATAGACTTAAAATATTTTATTCGAAATTGATTTTAAAGACAAAAGAATGATAAATAGAATTACATACATTAATAACATCTTAAGCGAATAGATCAAAACATTATTAAAATCATTCAATTAGAGGTCCATACATGTAGTAAATATAATTAAGCAATCTATAATCATGATAGATTTATATGTGTTCACTTAATTTGATTGTATCAACACATATAGTAATAATAGGTTTTATGTGTTCACTCAATAGACTGTATCCACTCTCTTACAATAAAATTAAATACGTGAAGATATAAACAATTAAAAAATAATTGAAATATTCGATACATAAAAGTTACATAAATCACAATCTTTTTGGATCTAATTACTTCTTATCTTAATTCTTTTCCTAATTTACTAAAACATCCTGATTTGGTCCACATGGATACATTACATTCTTCTGAATACATCACTTTATTTTACACGAATACATCACTTAATTTTACACAAAAATGCATCCGAGCTTGTTAAGTAAAATCTGAGATTTATATAATTATTTAGTGCACAATCATGCAAAAAAAATGAACAATATAAATAAATGAATTGTGCACTTAAAAAGTGCACAATCGAAAAATAATATATTGTGCACTTTTTTAGTGAACAATCAATAAATAAATGGACTGTGCACTAAAAAGCGCACAATCTTTAAAAAATGAATTGGGACGTAAAATAAGTATATGTGAATAGATTGTGCACTTATTTAGTGCACAATCCAAAAAAAAAAAAATGGATTGTGCGCTTATTAAGTGCACAATCTATATAAAAAAAATGGATTGTGCACTTATTAAGTGCACAATCCATAAAAAAAATAGATTGTGCATTTATTAAGTACACAATGTAAACTTTCACTTTTTTTTAACAACGTCAAACGTTTTTCATTAAAAATTTAAAGATATCGTGCACAAAGCCTATTTTGAAATCATTTTTTTATATGGCATAGGTCGGTATTTTTTTTAGTTTTAGGGCATATTTTGATTTCGTACTCTGCTCACTATCACTCCGTCAGTTTTTACTTACTTGTCATTTTATTAAGTTGCACATTTTTCGAAAAAAAATTAATTAGAATATAATTTAATTAAATTCTTTATTTAATACTTTTATTTTTGTACTATTATTAATATCTCTCTATAACTACTATTAATTAAGGGTAAAAGTAAAAACAAACAACTAATTATGCCTAGGTTTTGTAAAATAATAAGTAATCCCTTTGTTCGGTAGTCCTTGTCACTTCTTGACATAAAACATCTATTAAAAAAATAAAAAAAGGAACAAATATACTCCTAAATTATGATAAATGATATGTATATACTCTCCGTCATATTTAGAGTATATATTTGCTAGCTCCTATTGTTAATGAAACGATACGCATATGCCCTCACACTAGCAGTAGGGGTACATGTGTGCTTAAAGTATGCTAGTGTGACATACCCCAAATATACCCCATTTACATGTGCGTGTAATCACCGACTTTGGACGCGTGATAGTGACAAAAAATTGTTATAAACTTTATTTTTTTGGTCAGAAATCCCCTCAATTTATTTTCTATTTTTTTTCCATTAAATTCCTTATCTCCTTTCTTCTACTCTTCTCCCATTTTCATCTCCATTGTTGAAGGTTTCATCTCCATTGTTGAAGGTAAGCTTTTTTTCGTTTTCTCAATAATTCCAGCCACAATTCTCTGAAATTAAAAAAAATTAAGGCAATGGTCAGTGCAATTTTTGACGAGCTATGATAAAGTGGAGGACATTAAGAATGGAGATTAAAATTGATTATGGTGTCGAATAATTCATTGTTGAAGGTAAATTTTTTTTCGTTTTCTCAATAATTCCAGTCACAATTCTCAGAAATTAAAAAAAATTAAGGCGATAGTGAGTGCAATTTTTGACGAACTATGATAAAGTGGAGGACATTAAGAATGGAGATTAAAATTGAGTATAGTGTCGAATAAGAATAAGAAATGTGTAATGATTTTGAGTTTTGGGTTCTGTGTTTTGGGTATTGTGTTGTGATTTTAGAGTGAAATGGCTTGTGAGTGTGGTTTATATTTTGTTAATTTGATCTGGGTTGCAATCTTTTTTAAGAAAATTTTTCGAATGAGTCATCTTCAACACAACCTCATTTTTCAATTCTCAATTTTCTTCTCATGGTAATTCACTATGGAACCTGAAAGAGCCATTGCCATTGAAAATGAAGAAGAAAATCAATGCGGAGGGGAACTGCTCATCAAACGTTTGATAAAATGCCAAACTCAAATTTAACTTACAAAAGTGTGGAGCAAAATGGGGAATGGTTGCTGACTTGCTGCTGAAGAAGAAAATGGAGCAAAATGAAAAATGGGGCAATTAAATTTCAAACATTAAGAATCAAAATTTTTGGTGAAAAAATGATAAAAAGAATAAAAATAGAGAAGAAATTAAATAAAAATTAATTTTAAATAAAAAATACACGTATCAATATCAGATTGGCGCGTGTATTACACTTTCTACTCCAAAACTGAATATAGCGTTTTGGGAGGGTAATAATTCCATTTTAAAAAAGTCTAAGGGGGTAATAGGACCCCGCAAAGTTCAATATGCTCAACTAAAAATCTGATCAAAGCTCATGTATTTTCGTGGATATTATCCCTTAAAAATAATAGTTGATATTTGATATAAGGTGTTAAAGAGTGGCTATTTAGAAATATTCACTATTTTATATTAAATCATATGGTTGGCTATTTAGCAAGTCACAAGTGTGTAGACGGTTGATTGGAGGACCCCTATAATATATACCTGAAATTTATGAAATATTTAATGTTTAGTCATTTTAGAGTGATCAATTTTAGAATTATCTAAAGTTTAAAATCCATTTGAAGTTACAAGTTTTGAATACAAATATTTGAAGTTAAGGAATTTCAAGCTAAATTAATCATAAAATATATGAAGTTTGACTGATTGCTTGTACACTTTGAACTTCAAATATTTAGGTCTAAAGTTAAACTTGACGATTCATAACTTCAAACTTGAATATTTGAAGTTGACACAAATCTCAACAATTAAGTTCGAATATAGTGAGATATTGGTTTCAAAATATAGTAGAGTGCACTTTTTAACATGAAACTCAACAATTAAGTTCGAATATCAGATGATTAATATATAAATAAAAGAGACACAAACTTAATCTGTTGTATCATTTTAGAACTTTATAATATTATCACATCAACATTTTAAGGAGTTTATTCATATGTCTAAGTGTGTTAGAATACTCAGGTTTTATATTATAATATGTTGGTGTTACTATGTATGTTAATTTTAGATCTTAATTTGCATGATAATTTAAGGACATAAAGTGGAGAAAGTGGTGTCATTATATTTTGATAACTCTTGTAACTTCTAACATTTTATTTGTCCATAATCAACCACCTTATGTCTTGTACCTCATATGACCATGGACCATTAGTTGTTGTAACTCTATGGTCATTAGTTGCATGTAACATACGTAACAACAAGACTATTTATCTACCCACATTACTCTAATTGTTAATGGTGGTAGAATGTGACCTTTTGTAATTTGTAACTCCTCTTATTATTTATTGATAAAATGGCTCGATGGATCCTTGTACTATGTCCGTTTTGTAATGTGTGTTGACACCTAATTTTTGCCCCCCACGACTTAATTTAATCTCGAATTTCTTCAGTTTTAAATAAAATTGAAATATTTATTTCATCCGAATAAAAACTGTTCAAAACATTTTTTGTACGTAATTTTGTCATTTTAAGTAGCGATTATATATTATCGTGTTCAATTATACGAGATTATATAATTTGATTACTTAAATATTTATTCTATGGAATATTGGATTTTAATTAAGGATTATTTTTTAAAATAAATATAATGATTATAATCTCAATTTTAATATAATTTATTATCAAAATAATTTATTTGGATAAATATGTGTTTGATTTTATTAAATCAAGAAGCTTGGAATTAAACGAGGTATTAATTTGTATCGAATCTCAATTTAATTTAGTCAACGTATTAAATTTGGCCATAATTTAAATCAAATTGGCCACAAATGCAATGCAATTGACTAATTACTTTCAATTTTGAGCCAAATTTAAATGGATGACTAAATCCTAATTTGGAGTTATAATTTAAATAACCCCAATCACATTATGGGAATGGACAAAAATAACACCTAAAACTAAAATAATTTCACAAAACTAGCACCTAAATTCTAAACCCGCATAAACAGCTACTCAGGAAACTAATTCCAATCGAATGACCATTGTTTTGATACTTCACAATATATGTTGTGTATTTATATTTTAAGGATTTCATGTTGAATTTTATTTTCTTTTATTTTTTTTTATCAAGGTAGAATTCCACTTTTCTTTTGTTTTTATGTGAGCACTTGTATTAATGTTTTTTTTTTGCTCCTTTTATTTTTTACAGATTCTACTCATTTTTATTCTTTTTAAACAATTGAGTAATTGCTTCTTTTTTTCCCAGATTATTTTGTATTCACCAACATTATTAAAATAACATACTATTTATTTTGTTTAGTTTTCCTTATTTATACAATAAAATACAATACCATATACTTTTATTATAATACAATTGTTAAAGATATATATTTATAATAATGATACAGTTTCTATATATATACATATTCTATAAATAATTATAGCATTTTTATACACATTCTATATAATTTTTAACTACAATTATTATTTAGATACATATTTTATACGACTATATATAGTTTCTACATGCATTCTAAAAATGTATCAATCTAGTATAAGAGAGTATCAATTGAGTATATGGACACTGCAAGTGTATCAATGTAGTATAAAAATGTATTAATATGGTATAAAAGAGTATCCATTGGGTATAGGGACTGCATGTGCTTGCATAAAATTTCCTCTTTTTTTTTAAAAAGTGTATCAATATAGTATAAAAGTGTATCAATTTGGTATAAAAGTGTATCAATTGCGTACAGAGACTGCATGTACCCAATTGGGCCAAATGGCTAGAAAAAGGAATTAAAAATAGCCGGCTGGCTACAGTTGTTCACCTTTTCAAATTGTGGCCATTTTTTAAAAAATGGTCAGCCTATGTCCTTTTCTCATCCTGTTAATACCCAACATCCAACCCATTTCTCTTTAATTTCAGCTGGCCCAACAGCTTTTAAGTAAGTGAGAATTTCAGAAATAGCAACAGTAGAACCTTAATTATAACTTTTATAGCAACAGTTTCAAAATTACAAAAAATAGTAATATGTATTTTGTATTTTAGTAAAAGTTTGCTATAAAAATACATATACAAATAGTATATCCGTTCCTTATTTAACTCTAATTAGTTAGAGTTAAATAAGGGATGAAACTGTTCCTTAATTTATGCCACATTTAATTAAATAGATTCCTTTACCTTATATGACACTTTTATTTTTACCTCAACCATTAATTTACATCAACATAATTCAAATTCAAACAATGTTTTCCATGAACAACAAACTCAAAGGAAATTAAAAAAAAAATAGAGTGCTTCCAATATTATTGATGATCGTCTGAAATTTTGAAGAAAATATTAAAAATACAATGCTCCAATTTCAAGTATCGATAAATAAACTTGATTTTGTTTGTGAATTTCATAAAAAAATATTGCGACAATTGCTGAAAAACTTGCAACAAAGTTGCACAACAGTCGTGGAATTTCAAAATTTGAGATTGTATATGAATTCTATCAGTTCTCGAATAAAATGTTCTAAGCGAATTATTTCTTTAAAATTCAAAGTTATACATGTCGTAATTTAATTTGAAATTTGAGATATGATTGTTGTACGATAAATTTAAATTTTAGTCGATGACAACTAGTATTCAAAGAAAAAAGTTCCTGTTTGTTGGATTTCGTTTTGCATTTTTGTATATACGAAATAGTTATTGTATAAAGTACGTATTTGATAATTAATTTAATTTTTACTTTTTCTAGTGTTCTGAAAATTGATAATAGGAAGCATTCCTGTTCTTGTTAAACACTCTGGTAGATGGACATATGAACAACAATATGAAGATTACATTAGTGATGCGATATTATTAAGCATAAATGCTTCATATAACCTACTCTACACCCTACTGGCTTCTCACATTAATGTAGATTTGACCTGCGAAAGTATTTAATATACTTATGCAGTCTATTTATGTGTTCACTGTTTGTTTCATATGTTTCCAGCTATATGTATTTATATTATACATATGCAGTATGTTTATGAAATCACTGGCAGTTACATATGTGTCAAGCTATATGTATTTATACTATACATGTGTAGTCCTTTTTTTGTGTTCACTGGGAGTTAGATATGGTTCCAGCTATATGTATTTGTATTATAGCTATGCATTATGTTTGTGTTCACTGGCAGTTACATATGTTTCCAGCTGTATGTATTTATAATATACATATGCAATATGTTTATGTGTTCACTGACAGTTTCATATATTTTCAACTGTATTTATTTATAATATACATATGCAGTATTTTATGTGTAAAAATCCTGTATTCTTATATGTATTTTTTCAATATGCAGGACATATATTTTCTTTGGAATGTGGTGTACTTGATTCTGAAAATGATGCATCTTGGAGTTGGTTCTTTGAAAATCTGAAGGAAGCATACGGTGAAAGAAAACATGTGTGTGTAGTTTCTGATTGTAATGCAAGCATCATAAAAGTTGTTGTTGGTGTGTACAATGATGTACCACATTATGCATGTGTGTGGCATCTATGGAAAAATGTACAATAATATTGTTATAGTTTAAATGTTGCAGTTACAGTTTAAATGTTGATCTGTTCATGATGTAGCATTATGTCAAAAAATAATTTTTTTATTTTTTTCCTGATAATTATATGATTCTAAATTTTGATAAAAATATTTGATGTTATTGAACTTATTATAATTAAATTGTTGTAATTTTTTTACTGAACTTGCTTAACTTAATTCATTATGAATATATTATACAAGACATATAACATGATTAATTTATACCTAAGAAACTGAAAGCAACACTTATATGTTGGTACAAGAGTGAAAAAAAAAAGGATTACACTAGCCTAATAAAATATGAGAAATGTGGTTAGTTGCACTTGGCTTGAAATTGTGTAAAAATACTTAAGCAGGTTATACAAGCAGCCTATGTATATTTACTTGGTACAAGAGTTGAATCTTGTTTACAAAAGAAAAAATATTGTGGTATACTTAAAAGTACTTTGTAATGCAAATGAAAAAATAAGAAAAAAATTATTATTTGCTAACTCTATCGAGGAGGTTGAACTAATTATTTTATGTTCAACTAGTGAAAAAGTGAATTAATCAATCACTTTATTTGGAAAAATTAATTTCTCTAGTTTTGAATTATTGTGATAGCGCCAATATTATTGATAATGTTTGAAGTTGTTATCGTAACAGTAAATTCAGACCCGTGAGAATGAAATAATATTGTGATAGTATATTTGACAAGTGGTATAACTAACATTGAGTGTGTCAAATTATGTGATTATCTTACGGATGAACTAAGCAAGGCCTTGACAAGATAAAATGGTCTGAATCACATCAAGGGGGAGGAAGGAAGCCCATAAAAAATCATGAGTCATATATGAGGAAACCCAACCTGGGGACTAGAGATCCTATAACTAGGTTCAATGGGAAGAACGAATCATATGATGACTTGGCGTGAGATGCACTATTATTTAATCTTTCCTATGATGTGAGTGCATCTTGTTCTATAATAATTTGTAAAGGTTGAGTCTACGAACTCTTAATGAAATTCTGTATCTCGTATGAGTGAGGTGTCAAAATTATAGGACCATCCTTGACAGATTTCACCTATGTGAGTGTGCAAGTAGGCCACTTCTTATGAGAATGAGGCTTATTCTAAAAAACGCTCATGACAAATTGGGATAGCACATGACCGTAATGTGCTGGCTATTAAAGGTTATATCAACACCTTGATTGTTGTGTATAAGAAGTAATACTTTATATCCCTTAAGCAGTCATATTTCAAGTCTGAGACCACTACTGACTCTAGAGTAAAGTTTATTGTTTTACTAAGTGAAGTTTTAATATAGAGCACACCTTCATTATGCACAATAATCTCCCTTCAACTAAATTGATGAACTCTTTTATTTAAATATTAAAATGAGTGGGGGAATGTTGGTGTTATTATGCATTTTAATATTAAAATCTTAATTTGCATGATAATTTATGGACATAAAATAGAGAAAGTGGCATCATTATAAAAAAAGAAGTTTGCTAGCCTAATAAAATATGAGATATGTGGCTAGTTGCACTTGACTGAAATTGTATAAAAGTACTTAAGCAAGTTATTATAAGCTAATCGGGTATATTTACTTGAAAAAAAGTTGTGGCTTGTTTTATTAAAATAAATCTTTTAGTACTTAAAAGTGTTTTTGATGCAAAATGAGAAAAAAAATATGGTGCTATTTATTGAAAAAAGATAATCTGGTGCACTAAAGTTACCGCTACATGCGGTGTTCGGGGAAGGGCCCCACCACAAAAAAATAAATTATTATTTGTTAACTCTACTATGGAGGTTGAACTAATTATTTTAGTTTCAACTAGTGAAAAAGTGAATTGATCAATCACTTTATGTTGAGAAATTGATTTCTCTAATTTTAAGTTATTGTGATAACACCAAAATTTATTGGTAGAGTATAAACCATTATTTAATGGTAAATTCAGATCATAAGGAGAAAAACATAATATTGTGAGATCATATTGATCAATGGTATACCAATATTAATTGTGTTAATTTTGTGATAATCTTGCAGATGAACTAGTCAAAGCCTTGGCAAGATAAAGAGTCTGAAACTCATCGAGGGAGAGGAAGGAAGCCTATAAAAAATCACGAGTCATTTATTAGAAAACCCAACCTGGGGACTAGAAGATCCTATAATTAGGTTCAATGGGAAGAACGAATATTATGATGACTTGGTGTGGGATGTACTATCGTTTAATCCTTCCTATGATGTGAGTGCATTGTTCCTGTAATGATTTTTGAAGGTTGAGTCAAAGAACTCTTAATGAAATTTAGTATCTCTTAATGAACTCCTAGTTGCATGTAACATATGTAACAACAAGACTATTTATCTACCCACATTATTCTAATTATTAATGGTGGTAGAATGTGGCCTTTAGTAATTTGTAACTTCTCTCATTGTTTTGTTGTAACTCTCATGGCTGTTAGTACCACTAGTGTCTTGTAACTCTTGTAACCTAAAAACTATTATTGATCTTTCCTCTTTACCACTCCTCTTTATTCTTCCTATTCAATACAAGCATGAATATCTCACCTATAAATAAAGGTGGTCTTTCATGTTATTGCATGTACAAAGAAAATATTCTAAGTTTATAATTATATTCACTATATAAAAAATAAATAAATCATATTGGTGAAAGAGAGAGTTGAGACAAAAAAAATAATTTAAGTCTTTAACTATATTCACTATACAAAGAGAGTAAATATGTGTTGAAGGAAGGTGTTTTCTATGGTAGAGTTTTGGACTCTTCAACCAATCCGGAGTTGCATGAGTTGTACATTGTTGATGGACTGTTGTATCCTGGAGGGGACAAGTCACTAGATATACTGCTAGATCGGTGTAGATTATGCCGCAGTGAGATTGAATCTCCTTAAAGAAAGCGAGATATTCGCGCCTCAGCCAAAGAGAAGATTATCTTATTTTCTTCTATTTTTGTTCATTTTATAATTTCAACTGTAACTATTGTAATTTATGGTATTATACCAACATAATATGTTTTCATTTGGTGTATGTTATAGTTAGATTTTGAGTTGGTAAATGCTTTATCTACACTTACTTCAAAGTTTTAAATTGAAATGCTTAATTTTTTTTTGGTACGTTTATACGAGTTAGACAATAAATATTTTCAAAATTTTTAAAAAAATTTGGTGGATTTTTTTTTACTAAGCATGACAACAAAAGAAAATATGCATATATATTTGGACAAGAACAAATTAATAAAATTAAAGAATTCAATTGAAAAAATATTTATACCTCAAACGACTATCGTTTTACATATGAATTACTAAGAAATATTCCATATAAGAATGACACAGAAAAAACTACATAAAAATTCAATAACATGATTCTAACTAGAAAAAATATTATATTTGTAATTATGATCTTGACAGATTGATAATGATACAAAAAAATAAAAATAAAGAAGGAAACTTGACTAATATCATGATTGTTGTTCAAATCTTTCTGAAAAAGGATGTAACATAATTTTTTTATTCTTTCTCTTTCGAGTTCATTTCTATCAAATATTGTGATGATTTTGTCGCTATAAATACATCCTTGATGGAAATCCTCAATTTTATTTTCTTAAATTAAAATTTTGACCATGGTTGAAGGTAAGAAAAATTCCGTTTTCAGGATCTTTCTTTACATTTTTTTATGTGTTTGATCACATTTTCTTTTAGTATACTTATATTATGGATGATAGTTTGCTAATACAGTGGTCTGTAATGGTCTTTATTCTAAATTTATGTAGTCTATACAATATCTAATACTTTCTAATTTACACTTAAATAAACTTATACGATTTACACAGTTTACTTCTTATTCTGTGAAGAACTTCCTTCATCTGTTGTCTGAGTACCTGTGGTTTTAAAACTAGCTGGGAGTATTCTCCCTACACTTTTTGGCAAAGTGTCAACCGTCAACAAATTTGATAAGTCTTTACCAACTATCGTTTGAGCCGGACTAGCTGTATCATTACCCGATACAGTAGGTCTTTCTGCATTCATTGGGGAGTACACACAACCGGTATGCAAAACGTACCATTAACAACAGGAAATTTACCAAGATATAGAGTATCTAAACAAACCCAGACATTCAAGCAGAACAAGACATAAAACCTAGAGGAAGAAGAATGCCAATAGAAGAACCTGGTATACAACAGATAGGAGTAATAAAAGATCAAAAGACTTAGAGAAAATAATACAAATCCTAGATAAGCTAGAGATAATCGGAGAAAACCTGACCTTGAGGAGATGAAAGAGCATTTTATAAAATGTGAATTAAGAACAGATAATTATGGTTATACATGTAAAAAGAAACTAAAAGGTGAAGACTCAGAATCGATTTATAGTATAGATAAAAGTAAAAAAGAATTTATGAAAAGCGCGGCAAGTTCCTCAAGCTCTTTCCAAAGAACAACCGGTATGCAAAACGTACCATTAACAACAGAAAATTTACCAAGACATAGAGTATTTAGAACAAACCCAAACACTCTGACAGAACAAGACATAAAACCTATAGGAAAAAGAATGCTAATAGAAGAACTTATTAGATTACAAGAAGGCGGTAATAAAGGAAAAATTCTAAATTTACTAGCTCATGACCCTCAGGTAAGGAATAATGTAATAGACATATGAAAAAATGTAGTTGTAGCAGACTACATACAACATATACATAGTAATTACAAATCAAATGCCGAAATTATGTATAGATATTTAGAAACATTTCTAGGAGAAAGTACTAAAACACTTTGGGAAGCTTATAAGATAATATTCCCACAAGACTTTCAAGAATTAGTAGAACTGGCTCAAATCCATATAATTTTGTAAACAAAGTACATACTCTACTAACAGGCCAGAATCCAAAGAGTGGATTAGTAGTATTACAACAAAGAGCTTTAGTAAATTTAGAACAACTAAGTTTTAATCATTGGTCAAGAATTAAAGAATTTTTAAATGATTACTTTTATTATCATACAATTAGTGGGAACTCATTTGATCAGACTCTAGGAGCTAGATTATTTAATAAATTACCAAAGGCTCTAGGAAGAGAGATATAAGAAAAATGGTCCAAGAGAGAAGGAGTAATACAAAATCCAAACAACCCATGGTCAATAGGACAAAGAATACAACATGTGATGGATGTATTACAAGAAAAATGTACAAATAAACAGATACAAAATTAATTAAAAAGAAGTGATACATATTTTTGTAAAAATATATGTACTACACAACATTATGACCAAGATTATAAAAAGAGAAAATATAGAAAGGCATATAAAAAAGACTATCGCACTAAGAAGAAATATTATTTAAGAGGATCAACTGCAAAGAAGTCATACTTAGATAAGAATAAACATGTAAGAAAATATAACACCAATAGAACCTATGAGAATAAATTAAAATGTTTTACTTGCGGAAGTGTAAAACATTTAGCAAATACTTGTCCAAAAAGAATCAATAATAGATCTAGGAATGCACAATTAATAGAAGATGTAAATGAAAATTTAATAAATGTAGATGAATATATGTTAGATAATGAAAGTATATACTCCATTAGAAGTATGGAAGTCTTTGAAGAAGAAATAATTAAATCTGATTCTTCAGATTCTGGAGAAGAAGAATTTATAAATGAAATAGGATTAGAAAAGACAAACTTAGACTATTATGATTTAGTAAATTTGATAGAAGAATGTGAACATGAATTTGAGGAAGAAAAATGATTAGACAGTAATTAGTGTTGTTTTTGTAATGGTTTCCAAGTAAAAATAAAAGAGCAAATGTAGAAAATGTTACAGGGAAGGATGCATCAAATGTATAGAAAAAACCTAAGAGATCCTAAAAATTCAAAAATCAACAAACAATTTAAGTAATTTTCATAAGAAACAACCTGAACCAATAGTTAAAACACCAGACAATAAAATACTAGAATTAGAAGAAAGACTAAAAATATTAGAAATGAGAGTTTATAACCTCGAAAAACATAGAGGTAATTAAAGAGGAAGACTTATTAGAAGTAGAATTATTAAATACATTTGCTGAAAATAATAGAGTTAGACAGAAAAAATTAATGATGATACCATTTGAAGGAATGATATGTAATGAAGAAAAGAAAATTAGTACAGTCAAAGTTTTAGCAAGAATAAAAATTAAAGACTATGAATTTGAGACTTTAGCTATAGTTGACTCTGGATGTACAATGAGCATTTTAAACAGTAGAATTTTATCAGTAAAACTAATTAAAAAATTGCCAAAACCTCAAGAATCCATGCAAATGGATGGAACATATAATACCTATACATACTATATACAAAAAGCAAAAATAAGTTTTATTAATACTTGTGAAAAATTCTACCAACCATCATATACACTTAGTGAAATACTAGTTAGAGATTTAAATATAAAAACAAACTTTGTGTTAGGATTAGACTTTATGGTACAAAATAATGGAGAAACTTTTAATACTGAAGACATAAAATTAGTCCAAAAACTTAAAAGCATGATACATGACATCCCAGACTTAACGTTACCATTAAAAACGGATGATTTTTTCTATACATTTTATGCATCTTTCCTTGTAACATTTCCTACGTTTTGCTCTTTTGTTTTTACTTGGAAACCACTTACAAAAACAATACTGATTACTGTCTAATCCTTTTCCTTCCTCAAATTCATGTTCATATTTTTCTATCAAATTTACTAACCTGAACCAATAGTTAAAATCAGACGATAAAATATTAGAATAGAAGGAAGACTAAAAATATTAGAAATGAGAGTTTTTAACCTCGAAAAATATAAAGAGGTAATTACAGAGGAAGACTAATTAGAAGTAGAATTATTAAATATATTTGCTGAAAATAATAGAGTTAGACAGAAAAAATTATTGATGATACCATTTGAAGGAGTGATATGTAATGAAGAAAATAAAATTAGTACAGTCAAATTTTTAGCAAGAGTTCTTTAATTCCAAGAGAAGAAACAAGATCACCTAGAACTGGAACAAGGCTGGGATTATCAGACGGAGATAGTGACGATTATGAATGAGAATATAACTCAGCCATGGATCAATTTTTCCAAGACCAGTTTCTTTTTAAGTGTATAACCATAATTATATGTTCTTAATTCACATTTTATAAAATGCAAAAAAAAAAATAATCAAAAAACCAAAAAATGCAAAAATAATTTATTTTGGTAGAAAATATACTTGGATCTTTATGACTTGGACACTTACACTGGACTAAGGACAACGAAGGATGGAGTATTGAGTAGGACTTTACACCATATTAAAACACAACCACGATAACTCTGCTTTAATATCTTAAAATTACTTACCTTCTTTAATTACTTGTTAAATATAATTTGCTTGCTATATTTATCTGTCTATAGTACTATACTAACTATATAATCTACGATATATTATATCTATATAATCTACGATATATATTATAATACATATACTAAAGGATATATATATATATATATATATATATAAGTAATATATATTTTTGCTTATTATTATTATTACTAATAGTAGTATAAGTGGTCTATATATAAGATTATAATATATATTTAATACATAGTATAATATATATACATATATTTACTGCTTATATATACAGTTACTAACATATATATATACTTATACTTATTAGCATATATATATTGCCTATTAATATAAATACTAGTTACTATTTATTATTAATTTTGTTTATATATTATTAATATATCTATCTATCCGTCTTGTCAATTATTATTGTTATTATCTATTATCTGTTCAATATATTCTCTATTATTACTATATTGTTATTATCATCTGACTATATTACCTATCTATTATCTATATTATAACCACTTAAGAAGGAGCTGTACTGGAAGTAAAAGCAGAAAGAACCTGAAGAAGGAAATAGAAGTATAAGATGAAACAAGAAGAAGAAATAAGAAGAAACAAGAAAAAGCAGAAGCATAAGAAGAAACAAGAAGAAGAAGCATGGACGAGTATTGACTTAAATTTATCATTAATTTATTGAGTATTTGATTTATAATAACTAAATAATTATAGAGAATAGATGAAAGGAATGAAGAATCATACTCATGAAACAACTTACAAAATTAAGCTTTTTATTTACATTTTTTTTTATGTATATGGTCACATTTTCTTTTAGTATACTTATATACTTATATTATGGGTTTTACCATCTTTTATGATGCTTCAGGTGTTGGGTTAGGTGATGTGTTGATATAGTAGAAAAAGTGATTGCTTATGCATCTCGTTAGTTGACGCCTCATGAGAGGAATTATCCTACCCATGATTTGGAGTTGAGTGCAATTGTGCTTGTCTTGAAGTTGTGGAGACACTACTTGTACGGAGTCCATTGTAAGATCTTCTCAGATCATCGTAGCCTTTAGTGCTTCTTTACTCAGCGAGATCTTAGTATGAGACAATGTCCTTGGCTTGAGTTGCTTAAGGATTATGACTTGACTATTCTCTATCATCCAGGAAAGGCTAATGTGGTTGCGGATGCCTTGAATCAAAAGTCGACTAACATAGATATCTTGGCGTATCTTTTGATCCAAAAAGGCCTTTGGACTTAGAGGTTTAGTTTTTAGCTAACCAGACGGTTAGACTTGATATTATGAAACTGAGACGTGTTT
The DNA here is from genome assembly GCF_002878395.1 of Capsicum annuum. Taxonomy (NCBI): domain Eukaryota; kingdom Viridiplantae; phylum Streptophyta; class Magnoliopsida; order Solanales; family Solanaceae; genus Capsicum; species Capsicum annuum. Next base: position 200,994,394 of record NC_061115.1, on the reverse strand, counting down.
GACATTTGTGGATGATAGATCTTCTTTGATGGAGCAGATTCGAGCTCATCATTTTGATGATGTTAGATTGATGTCGATTCGAGATAAGGTATTGAATGGGAAGGCTAAGGAAGCCTTACTTGATTCAGATGGAGTTTTGCAAACTGAAGGCCGAGTTTGTGCTCCGAGAGTGGGTGACTGTATTAGGTTGATCTTGGAGAAGACCCATTGATCCAGATATTCCATCTATCCAGGTGTGACTAGGATGTATCGTGATTTGAGATAACATTACGAGTATGGTGGTATGAGGTGAGATATAACAAGTTTTATGGCTCGTTGCCTATGTTGTCAGCAGGTAAAGGCCGAGCATATGAGATCTGGTGGTTTGCATCCCGAGTGGAAGTGGGAATATATCACCATAAATTTTGTGACTGGTTTGCCTCGTACATCTCATAGTTCAGACAGTGTTTGGGTCATCGTAGATCGATTGACTAAGTCAGCTTATTTTATTTTTTGTTCAGGTCTCATTTAGTGCTGAGAGGTTGGCCTGTATCTACATTCATGAGATTGTGTGTCTTCATGGTATGCTGGTGTCCATTATTTTAGTTTAAGGTTTTGTGTTCACTTCTCACTTTTGGGAGACTTTTTAGGATAAGTTGGGTACTTGAGTTGATTTTAGCACAATGTTTTATCCCCAGAATGATAGCCAGTCAGAGTAGACTATTCAGGTTTTGGAAGATATACTCCACGCATGCGTGATGGATTTTTGTGGGCAATGGAAATAACTTTTGGCTTTAGCAGAGTTTGCATACAATAATAGCTACCACTCAGGTATTGATATAGCTTCTTTCGAGGCATTGTTACTCTCCAATTGGTTGGTTTGATATTTCAGAGGTTAGACCTCGAGGTATGGACTTGCTTCATGAGTTTTTGGATAGAGTTTGAGTAATTCAGGATAGACTTAGAGTGGCTCAGAGTAGACAGAACTGCTATGCTGATCGTAGACTTCGTGTCTTGAGATTTGGTGTTGATGATTATTTTTTTCCTTTAAGTTTCACCCATGAAGGGTGTGATGAGGTTTAGGAAAAGGGGCAAGCTTAGCCCCAAGTAAATTGGTCCATTTGAGATTCTTCGGACTGTTGGAGATGTGGTTTATGAGTTGGATTTTCCCCCTGATTTATCAGCTGTTCATCCAGTTTTTCATGTTTCTATGTTTTGTCGTTATATTCCTTATGGGTCTCATGTCATTCATTGGGATTTGATTCAGTTATATGATGGGTTATCCTTTGTTGAGGAGCTGGTCTCCATTTTGGCTAGGGATGTTAGACGGTTGCGCTCTAGAGTGATCCCTTTGGTTAAGGTCCAATAACGACATCAACCTGTAGATGAGGTTACTTGGGAGGTTGAGTCTGATATGGATAGTTCTTATCCTTAGCTCTTCGTTGATTCAGGTATTTCTTTGTTTTAGTTTGAGGACGAACTAGATTTTTAGTGGTGGATGATATAACGACCTAAAAATTTGAGAAAATATGTAAACTTTATGATTTTGTGTGATTTAACTATTTTATCCCTCCCTGTAGTTGCATTATGGTATTTTTGGGGTGTGGGAGTGATTGACATGATTCCCGATGCATTTTGATACCATTTATGTGATATTGTAGTTTTTGATGGTTTCGAGAGCCTTATTTAAGACTTATGTGGATATCATTTGATCCGTGCAATGGATGGATGAACGGACTGCGCTAGCAGCTTCAAAATATCAATTTTAGGCTAGGTAAACCTTTGGTTTGGGTTCTGATTCACCAAGCTCATTTTGACTTATTGATCAGAAAGTTGAAAAGTTGAAAATATGGGTGTGGGATCCATATTTGGTCGAAATGACCTCGGATGAAAAATTTGACTTCGCCATCAAATCCAAAATATCAATTTTATGGTGGTAACATATTTGGTGTAATTTTACGGCTCTTAAATATCATTTCGATCTTCGATTTAGAAAATTATAATTTTGGATTTTGAGGGTAAACTTTGTGAAAACGATATTTTTTTTTTAAATCTGATATCGCTATTGAGTCCGGTGCGTCAAATTTAGTGTGGTTACATAGTTTGTTTGCGTATATTAGACTCCAAATGAATTTCGGATTCCCCGTCGAAGTCCAAATTGACTTTACCCCCCCCCCCCCCCCCTTCCCCAGCTTTTTAGCAATAGCTGTGCCAAAAAATCTGCAATAATAAATAACAATTTTTGACCTATTTTGCTCTTTTTCATCTTGACTCTTGGGAGTTAAACCCTAAAATATTGTGGGAGCTTAAAAGTGAATTTGTGGGAGCTTGGAAAGCTAGATTAACACCTATTTCTTGATTCTATCACGATTTAAGGTAAGATTTCAGCCTTTTCTACTCTAATTCCTTGATTAATTTCTCAAAACTCCAAAATCTTAAGGCTTGATTTTAATCCCCAGTTTCACTCCTTTTCACTTGAATAATACTTTTATCTTATAATTACTAGTTTTTTTTTTTCAATTTAACTTTCAAAACAACTCTGATTCTTGATTTTAACCCGAATTTTAAAGATTTTACCCGGTAAAACTTAAAAATAATTTTTCTTCAATTTGAACCTTTTTTTTAACTTGATTTGACTTGAGTTTTTAGATTTAGTTTTCTAAAAATATGAAAAACACGTTTTTGAAGTAAAGTTATGATTTTGCCCTTCTTTTTTCAAAAACCCATTTTTGGGGGTCCGTTTTGACCCCGAATCAAAAGTGGTCAATATGGGTGTTGTTGATTTTTTTTTTGATGCGTAGATTTCATATTTGATTTTTGTAGTGGTTCGGAATCATTTGTGGAAAGTAAGGTCGTGGATTCAAAGTGTAGCGGACCGATTTCGACATTCGAGTTAGGTTATGACTTAACTCTTTCAGACTGGGTTGGGTAGTAAATGATGGTACAAAATGCATGTTAAGGGTGAAAATTAATCATGAAAAATGGTTATATATGTGTTGTGCCTGTGTGGGGACCCATATGTGATGTAATTATCGAAATTGAGATATTATGTGATTTGTGTGACTGTCTGGAGTCCTATGTGATGTTGATAGCCTTGAATACATGTGAATAACTGTATTGTGTCTTTGAAATGCCTAAAATGATACCATTAGTCTATTGTGATATATTTATATACCTGTTGGTATATGAGACATGTGAAAATTCATGGATGAAATAGAAATAATGAGTGGATATTAATTCACATGATTGTGGAAATGTATCATTGTAGTTAGTTATGAAAATATATCATGTAGTTGGTTGTGGAAATACTCATTGTGGTTGCCTGTAAGCATTACATCCTCGTATCATACTCATTCATGAAACATTGGTACCACCATGGCAACACTTGAGTAACACTGGCAACACATTTTTAAAACCCTCTCCAAGGGATGTGCCTGGGAGGAGATATTATAACACCTTATAAAACCCTTTTCGAGGGATGTGCCAGAAAGGAGATATGAGATATGTGGATTGTATATGAGTTGACGAATCCCCTATGGGTCCTACATCGAAAAGCTTTAGCTCCATAGATGTATACGAGGATTGTGCGAAGATCTTGGAGGTTGTGCGACGACCTCGTGCAGTATCAACATTATCATTATCACCATCATAATCATTATCATCATATACATTGCACTTACTTTATTGCGTTTATATTATGTTGTATTGTTATATTAACTTGCCATATATGTAATTGTCTTATCTTCTTTTACTTGTATTTGATGATCTTGTATATGCATGTTCCCTCTTGTTCTACTTATATGTGATTTAATATATACTTGTGTTCTATCTTGGTGCGATGTTGTAATATATGTGATATATTAAAACGGTTAGTGCAAGCGGTGTGGGCTACCGTTGTGAGATATTTTCTGATTGCAGGTGACGTGCCCTTAGTGTATATTTTGTATACTTTATTTACTACTTTGCTTTGTCGGCCTATGATACCTATTGAGTACAAGTGGACCTTTCTCATGCCTATTGCACTCTTTCGGTGCAGGTTCTAGCTCAAGTACGCCTCAACTTGCTTGACTTGGGTGATTGTTGGAGCTTCCAAGGTAACGGTTGGACATTCATACGTCCGGAGTTCACCTCTGTCTTTCTATAGTATTTACGTCGTTATTAGTATTCAGAGACAAATATTATTCATTTGTGGTTACTTTTCTGATGTATTTGATCCCTGAATTGTATTAGTAGTTCTTATACTATTGACATCTGATTTTGGGCATGATTGGTATTTTGGATAAGTTCTTTCCGCATCGTCATGATTACTTGTATGGTTTGGCTTCGTTCTAGAACCCTTACTTTGGGGTATTTTTGTCTTTTTTTCTTTTTGTATCAGTTTTGTGATAGATTTACTTGTCAAGGTACAATGCGACAAGTGCCATCATGATCCTCATTTTTGGGTCGTGACATGCAACAACCTACAAAATTAAGAATTTGTGAAGGCAATAAAGATATGTTGTGGTTGTCTTCTCTCTTTCTTTTATTTAATTTTATTAATGTGTAATAATGTGCTAAAGATGAGAGATAAAAAGACAATAACGACTATCCTATGTGTTATATTTTGCTATTCATATGATAATCTACAATAATGTATCATAACATCGAAATTATTAGTTTTCCTAACGTCCTTCTATTGTTAATCCACTTTAATTTAAAATTTAATTTTTGCTATCTTCAAAGTGTAAAAAAAGTAAGAAAAGACATATATGATGATTTTGTTTAATATTTTTTTTTTTTACTTTTAGTGTATAAACTTCTATAACAGTTTAACTTTTACTTGATAACAACCCATAATTTAAGAATTATAAAATTTAATTATGATTGAAAATTATTTAGGATTCACATGAACATATAAAATAACAAGAATGCAAATAAATGGACTGATTAACAGATCTGAGATGAATTGAAATTAAGAGTTTTCCATTGTAAAATCATGTAAGTAATCATGAATTTTTGATCTTTGTCTTTTTTCAATTGAAAATGTGAATGAACATATCATTAAGCGGTCAATATTTTCAAATTCAAAATACACATATAAGTTAACATTAAAGTAATTATTATTTTTGTAAATTACTAACTTTTTGAAATACAAACTAATAAAAATACACTTTTGTGATTATTATAAAATTTAGATAACTGAAAAAAGATTATATTATAAATTTAAGAAAGTTCAATGATCGCGCATAGCGCAAAAAATTCTCTAGTATTATAATATGATATTAAAGTAAGAAAAGGTCTTGGGTTCGAAAAAGTTTCCTCCTAATTTAAAGAAGCAGCCTCGCACCCCACGTGAGATTATGAATAAATAAAATAATATGCACCCTCTAATAACCTAAACTTTTAGCTTAGATGATTACATCTATATCTATAATGTATAATATATTAAAAGTGTGCTTAGAAAAATTTATGCTTCATTAAAAATTCTGCTTTAGACAAAATCATCCTTTTTACTATTTTTTCATAACAAGTATAGTATACGTGCTTTACACGTGTGTATCATATTAAAAATTAAAAAGATTATAAGAGAATTACACAACAATCAATGTATGATTAAAAATTATATTAATCTATGATTAGACATCAAATAACAAAAAAAAAAAGTATAATAGCATAAATAAGAAGAGAATATGAGGATCTATAACAAAAATTAATAAATAAAGCACAACAATTAGCTAAAGTTAACACTGATGCAAACTTTAACAGAAAGATCTACCACAATATTGTATGAAACTAATTAAAAGTTTAATCTTTAATGATATTTTAAGAATAGCATAAAACAAAGAGCTCAAATCTAACATTACTTTCTCCCCATCATCCTCAAAGTTTATTGCATCACTTTAATTCATAATTATATCCTCCCCAACATTAAGTGCCAAGATTTGATGCAAAGTCATGCGATTGATGAATTTTATCACAGCTAGTCAAAGTTCTACTTACTGATGGAGTGAACGATAACAAACTTGCAACACTATGATATCCATTCTAATTTTTTTTATTTTTGCAATTTTCACAAACACATCACTTCCTTCATCGAATGAATAGTTATGAAAACTCCTTAGAATAAATCACACAAGATATTAGAGAAGAAAAAGAAAGATCACCATGATTTAAATATTTTAATATTATTTAATTAAGTGGTCTATATATCGAAAAACTAATACTAAAAATAAAAAACCTATTTAGCGAATAATATCTCATAAACAAAATTACTACGCCTATATTGTGGAATCCTATTCTATCAATTTATAGAAGTTCAAAATTTATCCTCTAAGAAAATATCAACCACATATCTCAATAAGAAAATATTTTTCATCAATAAATGTAATAACCTAAACCTAATTTTATATCAATTTAAAAAGTACATATTTATCACCTTGAAGATGGTAGCAATGAAAGTCCTAATACGAAGAAAAGTACTCCTAATAGTCCTAATACTAAGGAAGTAATTAAATGACTATTATTAAATATTGGACAAATAATTAATTATTATTTTTATATATAAAGAAAATAAGTGATACCACAATTTTGTCTATTGCGGAGATTTTTAATGAAGGGCAAAAAATTCAAATCACTTTTGTAAGAATCATTTTGAATGGATAGTTATGAAAACTCCTTAGAATAATATGCGATGTCTATAAATTGCACAAGATATTAGAAAAGAAAAAGAAAGATCATCATTATTCAAGTATTTTAATATTATTTGATTAAGTGGTCTACATATCGTAAAAACTGATATTAAAAATACAAAGCCTATTGAGAGAATAATGTCTCACAAAAAGAATTATGTAACGACTATGTTGTGGAATCTTGTTCTATCAATTTATAAAAGTTTAAAATTTGTCCTCTAAGAAAATATCAACCAAATATTTTATTTAAGAAAATATTTTCCATCAAGAAAAGTAATATCGTAAATCTAATTTTATAACAATTTTAAAAAGTAAATATTTATCACCTATAAGACGCTCCTAACTAAAGTCCTAGTACGAAGGAAAGTACTCCTAAAAGTCCTAATACTAAGAAAATTACGGTGGTAAAGTCTTAATATTAAGGAAACAATTAAATGGTTGTATTAAATATTTGAAATAAAGTTAAATATTATGAATGACAAAAAGTTCAAATCACTTTTATAAGGGTTTTTCTTCATTGAATGAATAGTTATTAAATTTTTTTTTGAATAATATGCGGTGTCTATAAATTACACAAGATATTAGAGAAGAAAAAGAAAGGTCACCATTATTCAAATATAATAATATTATTTTATTAAGTGGTCTATAGAAAAACTAATATTAAAAATACGAAACCTATTGAGAGAATAATGTCTCATAAATAGAATTATGTGACAACTATATTGTGGAATCCTATATTATCAATTTATAGAAGTTAAAAATTTGTCCTCTAAAAGAATATCAACCAAATATTTCAATAAGAAAATATTTTCCATCAAGAAATGTAATATTCCTAAATCTAATTTTATACTAATTTTAAAAAGTAAATATTTATCACTTAGAAAACGATCCTAATAAAAGTTCTAATATGAAGGAAAGTACTTCTAAAAGTCCTAATAATAAGAACAATTAAAGTGCTAATACTAACGGTGCTAAAGTCCTCTTAATACTAAGGAAACAATTAAATGTCTATTAGTAAATATTAGAAAAATAATTAAGTAATATTTTTATATATAAAAAAATAAGTGAAAAGACGATTTTGTCTATACTTTTAATTAAAAGCAAAAAGTTTAAATCACTTTTGTATGAGGCTTTCTTCATTGAATGGATAGTTATGAAAACTCCTTAGAATAAATGTGATGTCTATAAATCACACAAGATATTAGAGACGCAAAAGAAAGATCATCATTATTCAAATATTTTAATATTATTTGATTAAGTGGTCTACATATCAAAGAAACTAATATTAAAAATACAAAGTCTATTGACTGAATAATATCTCACAAATAGAATTATGTAACGACTATATTGTGGAATCTTATTCTATCAATTTATAAAAGTTTAATATCTCATAAATAAAATTATGTGATGACTATACTGTGGAATCCTATTCTTTCAATTTATAAAAGTTCAAAATTTGTCCTCTAAAAAAATATTAACCAAATATTTCAATAAGAAAACATTTTCGATGAAGAAAGGTAATAACCTAAATCTAACTTTATAACAATTTTAAAAAGTAATATTTATCACCTAGAAGACTATCCTAATTAAACTCTGAAAAGTACTCCTAAAAGTCCTAATACTAAGGAAACAATTGAAGTCCTAATAATAAGGAACGGTGCTAAAGTCCTAATACTAAGGAAATTATTAAATGACTATTAGTAAATATTAGAAAAATAATCAAGTATTATTTTATATATAAAAAAAGTGAAAAGACAATTTTATTTATTGCAGATATTTTTAATGAAGGGTAAAAAGTTCAAATCACATTTTTAAGGATCTTCACAATTTTAATATTATATATATATATATATATTATATTATAGATATAGATATAGATTATTATGTATTAAATATTAATTATAATAAATATATGAAAATTTTGATATTATAATAATAGATGGAAAGTTTTGGTATTCCTAACCTTTTTCACTATTTTTTCATAATTATTATATGTTAAATATTAATTATAATAAATATATGAAAAGTTTTGATATTATAATAATACATGGAAAGTTTTGGTATTCGTAACAATATGGAAAATAAAAACTACTACTAAATATATGGGAAGGTCTTTTCTTAAAAAAGAACTCTACAATTCTATGTAAAATAATATCTTAGTCAAACTTAGCAAAACAGATGCTACTTCTCTTTCCTTTTTCTTCTAATTATCGTTTCTCTTTACTTTTTTTCTCTTTTAGTTTTGGTTCATGATTTCTTGTGGGTGATGTAATTTTATTAAATTAAAATTCGTACAAAATTTGATTTATATTAAATTTAAAATTTATTAGTCCCAAATAAATATTGCAGATTAATATAATTGGATTAATTATTTAAATTCAAATATGTATGAATTTAATTAAAGTCCAATTTTTATTGGGTTAGTTCATTAATTTGGACTACAAATGATGAGCCCATCTTGCTAAGCCCAAGATAATGTCATATTCTAGAGGCCCAAATAAGCATCACGTGTCAAATGACGTGACATGCCAAGTCAAGGGAAAGATCCAATAAGACTCTGCCACATGTCAAAATGATGTAGCAAACCTATGAAATCAAAACCCATAAAAGGTGATACATCACTCAAATCAAATTGGTTAAACGAAGTCCATCTTCATCATGACTCTTTCTTTTCTACAATTATAAATAGGGGTGTCATAATTTAGAAAAAAGACCCTCTAGAACTCTAACAAGTAGCAAGAGAAAGTTCGTGGATCAAACGCCGCAATTTCTCTAAAAGCTCAAGCGATCAAGACTATAATATTCAAGAACAAGCTCAAAAACCCTTGAATTCAAGCATAGCACAATATTCAAGAACAAGCTCAAAAGCCCTTGAATTCAAGCAGAAGTTAAGATCAAATCCCTCAAGTCCATCAAATCAAGTTCAAATTCAAGATTAAGCTTTAAATCCTCGAATTTATATCTGAAAAGGCGAATCAGAGGATCATAGAGATTGTAACACTCGCAATGAAATCAATAAAATTGATTGTTGCAATATATTTTTCCTGTCTCAATTATTTATTTTTCGGCCTCGAAAATTTTGTTGTCCAACAGTCTTCTTGCACGGGTTAGCATCTTCCTTTCTGCCTTTTTAATTCCTTTTAGTTAATAAATTCATATATTATGTATGAATTATGCATAGTTGACAATTGATAATGGAATAAATTCATCTATTATATATGAATTATGCATAGTCGATAATTGATAATGGATTCTCTCGTCTGCTAACTTGAATAACAGGTTGAGCATCAACTACTTCAATGAGTATGACCTCAACAGATTCCTAAGATCAAAGAATGAGACCCTTTTCACTCTTCTCACCTTCTCTTCAGAATGGTTAGTCACATTTAATATCTACGGGGGCCAAAGTCATCATCAAAAAGGTATTCCAAACCTAAGTTTAGTTGCTTGATGGTGGTAGAATGATATTTAGAAGTAGTTTCAATTCCTCCTTCCGATTTCAAGAAATAAAAATCTTGAAAAAACAATTAATGAAATATCTCTATTTTATGGATGTTAACTTAGAGTTTGATCAAGAAAACTATCATAATGAATCCATATCTATAATCTATACCTATAATCTATAATCTATAATATATTAAAAGTGTGGACACCCTTAGAAAAGTGATTTGAACTTTTTGTCTTGTCTTTTTTTTTTAAAAAAATATTTAAAAATTAATTAAAGTTAAAGCATAATTATTAAACCTTGCCTTATTTGACTTATATACCTAAAATTTAATATAAAGCCTAACCTTATTTGAATTAAAACCTAAAATTTTGGACATTAAAATTCTTTTAAAAGAAATTATTAGAAAAAATTGGCCAAATTGTGACACGAGTATCAAGTGTGGCTAAGAAATTCTATTGATTTACTATATTTGGTTAAAATAAATGCTGATTTTTGTTTTTGTTTTTGAGTTGGACTCCAACTAAAAAGTCAACAGACAGTTGACTTCTCCAAAAACAAAGGTATAAGGTCGGTACTTTTTCAAAACAAGACGTTTTTGTACGTGTCTCTTGCACTACTCCTTACCTTTATGTAAGTCTTCGCAATATACAAAAATATTTGTATTTTAGAAATTTGTAAAAATTTGCATTCCTATCATTTTCTTTGATAAAATTATGCTTTAGAAATTTAGTAAATTTTGATATGTTCTGTTACTTTCATTCCTTTTTTTTTGTTGACGTAAATTTGTTTTAATTATTTAATTAGTTATGGTAAAGAATCAATGAACTTGGAAGAAGGAGAATACGTTAAAGAAAATACAAGGTAATTTCATATTCTTCTTCTTCTTCTTCTTCTTCTATTATTATTATTATTATTATTATTATTATTATTATTATTATTATTATTATTATTATTATTATTATTATTAAAGTAGTAGTAGTAGTAGTAGTATTTTATGTTTAGCTACGAATTTAGTAGGTGATTTCAATATTAAGTTTTGTGCACCGATAAAAAGTGAATTTATGCAATTTTAGATGGATACAGACCTACCGAACGTTGGAGGTTGATAGCAAAAGCAAGTAGAGATTGATAACAAAGGTCATTAAGAATGGTATGTCCACACAAAGATAATAACAAAATTATGTTGGTAACTTTATCATTGAAAATTTTTCTTGTGAACTTCTATATTGTGGTATTGATGACTTTATTTTATTTCCACTTGTGTTAAATATCACATCTCCACAAAACTTCTATACTATTATTTGCCTAGCTTGGAAGTTGAGGATGATTGAAAATCAAGCAACACAGGCTTAGGTCTTAGAGGCTAATAGAAGTGCTTGAGATGCAACTTATTGAATCCTAATATTTGGTGAAAAGGAGGTTTATCTTATGTACAGTTAAAGGGGTTTTCTTAAAAGCATTTGGTTTATATGGTAAATGTTGCTAATGCATTAGCTTGACAGTTTTGTATCGGAAAAAGAATTCATAAAAATTATGGTTAGAGAAAAATAGAAAATATAATATATATATTATATTTTAGTTAACGTGGAATTACACGTGCAACGCGCGTAGACTAAACTAGTACTTATACATTTCTGTCGATCACACAAGTCCTTGATTTGGCAATTTATCAAAATCCGGTACCCACTACAATACATTATATACACAACTCTTAGGGAAATGATGTCAAAAGTACCTTTTTATTATACAATCATAAAATAATATTATTCCAACATTAAACTATATATCACATACATTTAAAATTGCCTTAACCAAGGAGTTAATTTTGGTAAGTACATACTCTCTTAGAACTTGCCTTTTTCACGTCTTATTGTGAGGATAAAGTCTGACCGGAAGTCCATTTGCCGGAACAGGCATCGGATTAACGATAATCTTTTCATCAGAAATAATTTTGTCCCAACTGAACCTCTTAACAAGATGGTGCATGAAAACAAGTATTTCTAGCTTTGCGTACTCTTTTCCGGGGCACATTCTTGGTCCACCACCAAATGGTACAAAGGTGTATGGAGGTGGTCCACTTCCTTCAAATCTTGAGGGGTTAAATTTTAAAGGCTCTGAAAACACTTTTGGATTTCTGTGAGTAGAATTTGCACACCAGTATATCTGTAACAAATTGAAATATATAGAATTAGCCTTTTTTTATTTCAGGTTAGTAATGTTGTTTATTTATTAGTTAATAGGTTATAATTGGCATGTCAGATTATTTCTTATCTAATACTCAATTTAATTTATGTGTCGTAATTATGGTTGGTTCGGTCTAAAAAATATGCAACCTTCCTATATCTGTAAAGTTTTTTTGTTAAGTGTGTTCATTTTAATTTCTCGTAATGACACAAACTTATATGAATGACATTACATATTTCACTGTACCAAAGTAGATTTTTAGCGACAATAACTTAATGTCGCTAAATTATGCTTTTAGAGGTAATTATTAGTGAGAATTACATTTTAACATTGATTTTCTACCACTTATTCAAACAAGCTACTTCCTTCATTTAAAAATGAATGACCTACTTTCCTTTTTATTCCGTTAAAAAAGAATGATTCCTTTCCTCTTTTAGCAACTTTTTTATTTTAACTTTCCACTTAGCATGTTTAAGACCACAAGATTGAATGACATTTTTATACATTAGACATATCTTTAATTTAACACCACAAGATTCAAAAGTCTTTTTTATTCTCGTAAACTCCGTACCAGATTAAACTAAGTCATTCTTTTTTGAAACGGAGGGAGTATAAAATACACAAAATAAAATAGAAGGATTAGTATATTTGTGTTTTACCTTCCATCCTTTTGGAATGTAGAAGCCATTAAAAGTGAAGTCATCAAGGGCTTCCCTAAAAGCACCTTGGAGGGGTGGAGCAAGTCTTAGAACTTCACATGCCACGTTCCATGAATATCTCATCTTTTTAATATCTTCCCAATTCAATAATTCTCCTACACCCTTTGATTTTGCAATCTCCATTTGCTCTATTTTTTACCAAATAGCAAAAACCAATTAGTAATTTCTTTTGAAAATATAGTCTTGTATCAATACTATATATTCTAACGTATAAATAGATTAGTCAGACACAAACCTCAAGTAAAACAATTTTTTTTTTTATCAATATTACTATTTGTTACAATCTTCAAAATAACGAGGAAATGGTCGTCTATATATGGCCTTGAACAGAAAAAATGATTTTTGAAATGTCTTACCATACATGTTATTTTCAGAATTGTCAGGTTCATAGCAATACAAATATTTTTGAAAGGCAAAGATAAGTAGAACCAACAGCTAAACGTTCTTTAACCATAAAGCACTATCGTAGTACTGACGTTAAAAATAGGCAGTTGAGGGATTTTGTAGTCCTTTATATTTTTTTATTTTTATACAGGAGAGATGCTAGAAAAGGTCATTTTTTTCTGAGAAAAACACTTAGACAGAGAGGCAGAGAATTATAGGTATTAAATGAGCAGACTAAACACAATTTGAGTGGGTTAAAATAAGCTAAATTAATGAATTAGCCATTATTGATCCACATAGAAGTTGATTGGCCTGAAATGGAATAAAAAGTGAGTCACAATTCAATCCGCCTATAATTTATTAAATTTTAATTTCTTTTTTGTTTTTTTTATTTATAATTTTTTGGTAACTAATAGAATTAACTTTATATATATATATATATATATATATATATATATATATATATATATCATTTAAGGAAATTATTTTTTAAAATATATTTTACAAGATTTCTATTGGATCAATTTGAGCTCCATAAAATTACATATATGATATATGTATATGCTAATAGTGTAATCTTTTTAATATTATAATATATAATAAATTTTAAAACTTGATAACCTGCATATTAGTTAGCTGTCATTTTATCAGGTTACTAATACTAATGTTTAAACTTATAGAGAACAATTTAAAGTTATATACATCGCATGAACTGACCGTTTAAAAAGGCTTATACTAATATGGTGTAGTTTTGACCTATTAACCACCATTTCTATCAGATTACTTATTACATGTAAATTGTGTAAATATATTTTCTACGATATCAACATAAGATATGTGTATATATATAATGACAATGAAATATGAGAAGTTGGGTTACGTACCTTTGTAAACTCCATCATAAATCTCAGGTAGCTCAGCAAGGTACTTCACAATAAAAGCACAAGCAGAACTAGCAGTGTCATGGCCACCAATCAACAACCCTAATATTTTATCAGCAATATCCAACTCCTGCATGAATTTCCCATTTTCATCACTTGTCAATAGCATGTGTGACAATATATCTTGAGTAGCTGATGCTTTTCCCTCTGCCAAATCAATCTTTCTTTGTTTTATGATTGCCATAAGCTCTTTTCTGATAAAATTCGAGGCCTTAATTGCACGATTAAAAGGCGTGCCAGGCAAATTTATAGGAACAGAAATCAATCCAGAAGCCAAAACATCAAAGGGTTCAGCAAATTTAGCCACATGATTAAGATCTTCCACACTCACAAATAATCTACAAGCCAACCAAAAAGTGTAACGTTTTGATAGCGGGAAAACTAAAACTTCTCTTTGATTTTCCCACGATGACTCGAAATGTCTTTGTGCTATATGATCCATGATTCCAATGTAACGTTGCAATGCTTCAGGCTTGAGGAAATTAGGAAGCATTTTTCTCATTTTTATAGCTTCTTCCTTTGAAGAAGTTTGTGTTGAAGAAGGGAATACTTTGTCCACTGAACTTGGCCACCATGCTTGGACTAATTTATTTTCATTAGAAAACAAGAATTTATTGCCAGAGGCACCACAAAAGACAACCGCTTTTTCACCTAAAAGATGAGTCTTAAAAACGTTAGTAGAGTACTTGGAAATTCTATCAAAGATGAATTTTTCCGGGTGGCCTTTCCAACCGGTGGAGAGAAACTCGAGGCTTTCTCCTATCACCGGCCACCCGGACTTTCCCGGAGGAAGTGGACAAGACAATGTGGACTTGTTCTTATTGTTGTTTAAGAGAAGGAGGAAGGAGAGGGAGACTAAAAGGACAAAGAGGCAAACAAGAGAGACAGAGAACAACTCCATGTCTGGACAAAAACAAAACAAAAAAAATAGATAAAAATGCTCTTTGTGTGCAAGCTTAAGGATAAAAATGCTCTTGGTGTGATTTTGTATGAGTTTGGGGTTTTGGGGTCAGATATAAAGCGCGCGCACATATATATATATAGGCACGTATATTTTGTGGCTTGTGATGACTTATGGGGAATATGGCGAGGGAAATTCTTAAATTTGTCTCATCTTTCTTATTGGCTTATTTCTTTAGTCTTAGATTAATTGAAATAACATGAATAGTGAAAATTTATCTAGACAACTCCATTACTTGCTAGGGTCTCAGGGCCATTTGGATATGATTTCAAATTATGGTTCGAAATTAAGTTGATAGAAGTTGAAACTTTTTTGGACAATACAAGTGAATTTTTTAAACTATATTTTTCTTATAAGCATAAAAACTTCATAATTTATGAAAATTATTAAAATTTCTTCAACTTATCGAATTTTTACCAAATGAGCAAATTATAGTCCATATACAAGATATTGGAATGTCCTAAGGAGCTGAATTAATAAATCACATATCTCCATATTTCTTTTATAAATAAATATTTGCGATTGCATATTATTACAAGTTTCAAATATATGCAATTTTACAAAGATTCACTGATCAAATAAATCAACCATGACACAAACTAGCTATTCTTTGATTAAAATTCTCTCATATGATACAGACAAGCTCTTCACATCGTGCATGAATCTTTTTTTTATTTTACAAAATTGATAATTATAGATCTTTTCTTGTAAAATAGAAACTTATGAGTAAAGTTTTATATTTTTTAAAAAATAAAATCTCAATTTAGAATTCAAAATCCCACTTTTTAAAGAATTAGATATTGGATATTGAATTATTGTGCAAATTTCATAAATAAATTAAATAATGATTTGAAATCAAAACATCAAAATCTTGCTTTCAAATTCTATGACTAAAGGCCAACTGAAACGTAGTACATTTGATAACAAAGTGTAAGTTCTTGCGACTAAAATATTAATTTGTATTTGTCAAAACAGCAAGAACTTTGATCTTATCGACTTTGATGCTTTACAAACGTAACTTGCGATAAAGTTAAAGTATTCGTAAGCTAGAAACTATGTTTTGATCTTATCGAATATGCTCTTTTTTGACCTAGTATGATAATAGTAATTTTTAGTATATTTTATTTAGTGTATTAATTTAGGATACATGTGTTGTACGTGATAAAACATTACTCTTAATATAAAGTAAAATAAAATTTTGATTTGGACTATTTAGAAATCCTAACTAATCAATCTAAGGCTAACACATAAAAAATATTCATTATCTAGAACGACACAATATTACTAGATATGAATTAGAAGTAAAAAGATACTTATGTATGTGTTATGCTGGCGAATGAAAGTGAAGAAATTACAATGTTTAAAAGACCTAGGCAACAACATGGTGGATGTTTTTGAGAATTTCTAACAATAAAGTTACTCTTTACTCTGCTCCAAAAAATCACTAAACTGAAGATTTTCGAGGACACCCCCTAGCCAGATTCAATCCTAAGGGTCAATCAAGACTTTTAAACTAGTGAAAATAGTCGTCACAATCTGAGTTCCTGCTTTCAACGAGACTTTCTTAGCTTGTCAAACTTTCAACATTAGCACCCCATATTAAGAAAATATTTCAAAAAGAAAATATGGCAATAAAGAAGTCATATAAGTTAGTAAGAAAAATAATGGATAGCATGCAATAAAATAATACACAAAATAATGCGGTAACTGAAACAGAATATACAATAGATTGTAATAGACATCAAAAGAACAAAAATAAATTTATGAGAGGCTAAACAGACAACCATAATGCTCACAGACTCCCACCAAATCTAAACTTGGCGAAAAGCAAGTCAAAACATAACTACCTACTAACCTTCTACCCTAATTCGTGACCTCCATAACGTCCTATCTAATGTACATGTATATAAAAAAATCACAAATTGCTTAAAACAAATATACTACGGGCATGCAACAATATAAAAATTAAATTAATCATAAAAATTACAACATTACAAAAAACATGATTCATAAATAAAAAAGAATTAACCTTCTATCCTAATTCATGACCTCTATACCTTCTTGTCTAATGCACCAGTATATAAAAAACAAATATACTATGAGCATAAGTAAATAAAGTTTAAATTTTGTTTTTTACCTTTTTAAATTTATGGTAGATGGATCAAGCATTAAGTCTTATGTTGTCGTTGTTTTTCAATTCTAATGTTTCCTCTACTATTGATCGTCAAGGTCGATAGGTGATTCAAACATTGAGTTTTGTGTTTTTTTTTCTAGTTCTAATACCTCCATATGCTCTTAATCGTCTAAATTAGTAACCTTATTCGGTATATTGCTATTAGTTGTTTAGATTCTAATGTCTCCTAAATTATACCTCCAAGAAATATAACGAGGTCGCTGTCAAATATATAATTCAACAAAGGTTGTTTGAACCTACAGGGAATATGCCTGAAACATCTTGAGTTTTGATCCTTAGAAAATTTCCTAGAAATCTATTCTCCGAACCTAATACGACTCATGGGTACGAGTCGTATTCTGGGGTACGAGTGGTATGATTTTGTCGTATACTGATCAATGTTAGTTGGTGGGATGGTTTTGGTCATTGGAATGGGTAATAAGACTTAAGGGTATGAGTCATAAGAGATTGGCACGAGTCGTATCAAAAACTCGTGTGGTGGGCAGTGTTTGATCCTCCTGGTATTTCATTCCTCCAGGGATACGGGTCATGGGTACAGATCGTATGCTGTGGTTACGCCTTAATTGGATGAGCCGTATACTGGAAAGTGTTTGATTTAAAGATTGAGGCTTGGATACGAGTGGTGGATACCGATCGTATAGGAGGGTATGACTCGCATGGGTCAGTCGTATCCCTGTGATGTTTTTTTTTAAGAAATTTAAGTGGGGGTATTCTGGACATTTTTCTACTTACCCTAATTAGGAACCAAGATTTCTAATACACTTAGGAGGTTATTTACACTATTATTCTAGTCATTAACACTTAAAAACTATTCCAAAACATCTCATAATTTTTTCAAGAGCTTTTGAGGCAAGAAGACTAGGGTTTTATCTTACAGATTACTTTGGGGCTTGCTTGGGATTTCTTTTCGTTAATTCTTCGGTATAAGACATGGTTCTCTACCCTCATTGTAATTTCAACTAAAGGCATAGTTTATATGATTGCTTTCATGGTTTTACTATTTCATGATTGTGGTTTTCAACTATTATTTGGGGTTTTTGATGTTAAATGCTTGGTTATGGTTTCCTATGATTTTAATTGTGCTTTTATTTGCATTAATGGTGGTTTTGGATAATTGGATTGTGTGGTAATAGTTTAATGGTCTTTGAAATTAGTTTTGTCTATATTATGCCCCCAAGGTGTTTGATAAAATGCTTATAAAGATATGTTCATTGCATTGATTCTTTTAATGGAACTCTTGCATGTTTTAAATCGGATAAAAGATTTATGCATAGTTTAAATGGTTTGAAAAGGCTAAAGGCTAAATGGTTAAGCTTTTGGAGAAGATGGAAGTCTCCTAAGTGGATTTACTATGGAAATTGGAAGGGCACCTAAGGTCCCTTAACCTAAATGGCTTGGCTATGGATATTACTTGCAAGTAATAGGGTGGTATGACGATACCATCAATATTGGCCTTAGTTAATAATGGTAAATAGATTGTTTGGACATGGTTTTAATTCGAAATTAATGGAGAGGTGTGTAGCTAAGCAATGGAAGGTGGCAGTTCCGAGGGAACCAAAATCGAAAACTTATATTTTCCGATATGAGGGGTCTTCGATGGCCACGTGCGAGTGTCACATTTTATATTGGAGGGATGTACAATCATTTCATGGAATATTCCCTGGTCGTGCGGCTACACACACTGGGGCCCATTCAGTAGGGGTAGTTGAACCCTTAGGGCCTATGGGTGGTTAGGACGACAAAGCTACATAACCCAGGGAAAGGTTTTAAATGCATGCTAAATTCGGTTTCCTTTTCCAACACATATATGTATGATTGTATGCATTATGGATGGTTTCACTTGGTTTTACGACTGACATTATTTTATCCTTATCGTGATATTTATATTAGCGGTCATTTGCTAACCCCGTCTACTGGCGGCTGTATACCCACGCTATGCAAGAATCGACAATTCTACTCCTCCTGTTAAGCATGTGGATTCGATATCAGCATTTGGACTGAAGTGGTGAGCTTCCATCATTTCGGAAGGTATCATTTCATGTTATGAATTTATTTAGACACTTATCTTTTACTTTGGATATTGATTTTGGCCATGGTTGGGGGTATGTCCCAACAAAATTTATTTATTTTGTCGGATAGAGGCTTTGTGGTACTTCTGGGGTTGATATGAGCGGAATAGGTAGAGGTGTCAGCCTTGACATTGGTATTAATATTGAGGATGGCATCATCGGACATGATTTCTCACTGTTCTGTCATATTACATTTTGGGATTGATTTTCATATTATGTTTTGCTATTCCCTTTGGTTTATGGTCTATGGTTTGGTTTGGTATGGTTGGGCGGTTGTTGCGTTACGGTTGAATTCGGTTGGGTTGGTCACGGTTGTGACTGTATCCTAGAGTCTTAATAAGAACAGTAACACTATCTTATTATATGTTCGAAATTCAGCTCATCTGAGATTGGATATAGGTGGTTGGGTTGGGTAACAGGGGGCGGTCCCCGATCCTATTTGGGCTTGGAATGCCTATTACGATAAGGCTCAGGGTCGGGTCGTGTCAAGGCCGAATCATTATCATGAACTTCTTGAAGTAATCAAAAAATAAAGAAAAGTAAATAAGAGGATTTTGTGGGAACAATGTCAAAAGTGACAAATCTTGATCGCTTTTGGTTGAATCAACATGAGAGGAATACTAGGACTGTGCTTCCACCGACTTTCTAACTCCGTAGATTTATTGTGCTCCACCGAACTATCCCAATACCTTACATGTAGAATCTTATCAGATATGAATCACCAATCGTTTTGTGAACACCTTTAGTGAATTTCACTCTTTACCTTGTGAGTCTCAGAGTGTCGCCTTACTAATCCACATCCTGGATCCTAGACTAACTATTACCTTTTGAGTGTTAAATTAATTAGATTAGGGTTGGTATCCTCAAATTACTATTGTGATCTTCTTTTCCTAATATCTACCTCTCTCTTGAAGTAAGTATCGAATACAAGGGGTTCTTAACTTCTGTTGTCATTAAGAAAGCGACCAAATAAAAAAAATACCTTCAGTCAGATACGACGCTATCTCTTAGTCGTCATTGAAAGATTCTTGACCACTTATGTCAAGATAATGGTACTCCCACGCTCTTTGAATCCTGGATGTAATGGTTGATTGGAAGACCCTATAATATATATCTGAACTTTATGAAATATTTAATGTTTAGTCGTTTTAGAGTGATCAATTTTAGAATTATCTAATGTTTAAAATTCATTTGAAGTTGTAAGTTTTGAACACACATATTGAACTCACATATTTAAAGTTAAGGAATGTCAAGTTAAACTAACCATTAAATATATGAAGTTTGGTATATTGCTTGTACACTTTGAACTTCAGATATTAAGTCTAAAGTTAAACTTCACGATTCATAACTTTAAATCTGAATATTTAAAGTTGACACAACTCCGACATTTCAATCATTTGCAATAATAAATAACTTGACGAATAACATGAGAGATCTATCAAGAGACTATCACTAAAACACTCGTATATTTCTACTAAATGCGAGGCATCTAAGTCAGTTATATATATAACAAATAAGAATTGTGATTTTTCATAATTAAATCGAGTAGCAACAACATGAAAGTCTGAAGTTTGTCAATATTTACTACAAATTGATTGCTTTGACTATCAGGTGCAATTCATACTAATTTATATACAAATTACAAGTACCTTTAATAACCATTTGTTAACATCGCCTAATAACCAAGTTGTCAGTGGCGGACCCAATATTTAAGGGTCATGAATATTCGTGAGGTTCAAACACACATATTAACACCCAAAGTTTTAAGGTTCCGTCTGAAAATCAGAACACTCATTTATCTTTTTGATTTCATGAGTGTTTTTTCCTATCTTATATCAATTTTTATACATTATATAGTTATACCTATTTTACGTCGAATTTATTGGACATCAAAGCATCACGTTTTTGAACCTAGATCCTCCCCTGCAAATTGCTAGCTTGACATTTGATACTCCTTGGATTAGCCGCCATTGGAATTAAATTTTCTGATCTAGTAGGTTTCAAACATAGTGTG
Source organism: Capsicum annuum (assembly GCF_002878395.1). Lineage (NCBI taxonomy): Eukaryota > Viridiplantae > Streptophyta > Magnoliopsida > Solanales > Solanaceae > Capsicum > Capsicum annuum. Next base: position 200,972,833 of record NC_061115.1, on the reverse strand, counting down.
GATGCTGAGCCATCGTAGGGCATACGGTAAAAAAATTATAGTCCGAAAAATAAAATCTTTAATAGGAAGTTGCTCTCGTTTTTACTGGATGAATTAATAAAAACAATAGATTATAGCTATTAATTAGGTGGTTAATAAGAATTAGCCAGAAATGTAACTCAATTTGTAACTTGGTAAATATTAGCATGTTCACTTCATCTTCTCATATTTTAGATGAAAATTTTTATATATAGTCACACACTTATAAAATAACTAGTTGAGTTCAAACATTACACTAAATAGGATATTTGTTTAAATAATAAAGATGAATACAATAATTAAATTCAACATCTTTTGGATAATTAATTTAATTAAACCCAATCTTTACCAAAAAGTTTATCAAAACCGATCGACATTCGTCTACCACCTTTAAACTGCAACAAAATAATACGATGATGGAGACATCAAAAAAATATAATTAAATCTAACTTTTACACAAAAATTTCCTCAAAGTCGTCTGATATTCATCTACCACCTATAAACTATAACAAAATACTACGACAATAGAGATATCAAAATAATACAACTAAATTTTACCTTTACACAATTTTTTTTTTTCAAACTAGAGATATAAAAAAATATGATTAGATATAGATTATAGATTATGGATTATACATATAGATTATAGATAGATTATACATATATATATAGAGAGAGATTATCGATAGATTATAGATATAGATTAGCGTTAATTTAGGATTCCTAAATTTAATAAAATAATAATTATATTATAAAGATTTTAATGAAGGACAAAAAATTCGAATGTCTTTTCTAAAGGTTTTCGCACTTTTAATATACTTTACCTTAAAAAAAAAAGAATAACCATATATGAAAAAGATTTTTTTCATAAAGAAAATTGTTTTAGAAAAAAGAATAACCATATATGAAAAAGTGTTTTTTCATAAAAGGAAATTATTTCTACCAATAAAAATAATTTCAATTATAATAAAAAGATCAAACCATCCGAATGTAACATATTAGAATGTAACACATTTGATGTATACCATCTTTGTTTCTCCATAAATATTAGAATGTAACATATTTGATTTATATTAGGATATAATTTAACTAATTTTAAAATATATTAAATAAAATAGTGAAAAATCGATTTTGTCTTAAGTAAAATTTTTTAATGAAGGACAAAAAATTCAAATCACTTTTTTAAAGAGCTTCACACTTTTAATATATTATAGATATAGATTATAGATATAGATAGAACGTAAGTTTGAGATATCATGAAATATAGTGAGATATATATTGGTTTCAAAATATAGTAGAATACACTTTTTAACACGAAACTCAACAATTCAGTTTCGAATATTAGATGATTAATATACAAATAAAAGAGACACAAAATTAATTTGTTGTATTATTTTAGAATTTTATAATATATCACATCACGTGTATGAATATTTTAAAGGAGTTTATTCATGTTTAAGTGTGTTAGAAGACGGAGGTTTTATATTATTACATTCTTTCATTTGTTGTAATTTATGGTTAGATTTTGAGTTTGTAATTGCTTTATCCACACTATTTACTTCACAATTTTTAATTGAAATGCTTAATTTTTTTGTTACTTTTATATGAGTTGGACAATAAATATTTTCACATTTTAAAAAGTTTTAGTGGATTGACTTTTACTAAGCATGACTAAAAAAAACGTATACATATATATATTTGGACAAGAACAAATTCATAAAATTAAAGAATCCAATTGAAAAAATATTTATACCTCAAACTACTATCATTTTACATATGAATTTACTAAGTGATGTTCCATATAAGAATGACAGAAAAAACAATATAAAAATTCAATAACATGATTCTAATTAAAAAGAATGTTGAATTTGTAATCATGATCTTCACAAATTAATAATGATAAAAAATAAAGAAGGGAACTCGATTAATATCATGAGTGTTGTTCAAATCTTTTTGAAAAAGGATGTAATAATTTTTTTTATCCTTTCATTATTTGAGTTTATTTCTATCAAACAATGTGATGATATTGCCAATATAAATACACCCTTGACGTTAATTCTCAATGTTTTTTTTCTTTTTAAATTAAGATTTTGGCCATGGTTGGAGGGATTTTCCTTCTAACACCGAAGTTCGTAACTATGAAAAAAGCCTTCAAAAAATATTTATAGAAGGTTCAATTTGAAAAATCCAATCTTTTTCAACTTTTGAAATTGTAAGAGATTTTGAAAGTCAAGCTAAAGGGAGCTGAAAGAGTGCTATCAACTAAAGTGACGTGGTGTTGCATTCCCCAAAAACACCCTAAAGGTTCCTTGGATCCTCTTGGGTCTGGGAAAAATCCTTCGCCTTGTTCTTAATACGGTAGGCCATTCTCAGTCGATATAGCCCATCATCAAAGAAGGAGCCAAGCCAAGACACCTTCAAGGTGCTATTATGGAATGCAACAAGACACTTCATTTGGTTGAGCAACACTTTATCAGTTTTCTTTATTTTGGTTTCAGGGTTCTCTTCAATTATTAAAGTTGAAGAAGGATAAATTCTTCAATTGGTCCTTCTTTCCACATTGCTTGAAGCTTTTTTTACAGATAGAAATTTAGTATTGAGTGGAAGATTTGTTCCAACCATGACTAGATCTTAAATTTTTAAAAAATAAAAAAAATGTGATATTGAATCTCAATGCTCAGGATGTATTTACAATGCTAAAATAATCATACGATTTGATGAAAATAAACCCAAATAACAAAAAAAGGTAAAAAAAAATTATGTAACTTCCCTTTTTCAGATGGATTTGACCAAATCTCATAATATTAATTGGATGACCTTTTTTGGTTCTTTGACCATTGCCAATTTGCCAAGATATAGTTATATATGTATCATTTTTCCTAATTAGAATTATCTTATTTGGCTATTTTTTTTTTTGTGTGTGTGTCATTCTTTTATGAAATATCTCTCAATAAGTTTATATGTAAAATTATGGTAGTTATTGTTGACACTCAATTTTGACTCTCCTTTTTCTATAATTAAATTCCCTATGCTTCTTAGTCCCGAATAGTTTACTAAAATAAATTCACCCATTTTTAATACTAATCTCATCAAATTATGAAAGAAAGTTACTGCTTCTGCGTTATTTTCCAATAGTTAAACTAAATATGTTTAATTACTTTTTATATCAAACTTACGCTAAAAATATCATCATCCTCATTTTTACTTCTGAACTCTAATATTTTTACTCTAATTAATTTAACTATTTTTTACTATGTTTTGTTGAAAATTAAATTTAATCGAAATCATATATTAAATTATTTATAGAGTTTACATACGTAAATATTTAAAAAAATTAATTAAGACAAAAGAAACAATTTTCAATTGACTAAAATAAAAAAAGAGTTAGGAAATAACTTACATAAATCCCTGAATCTTTAAGTGATATTACATAAAATCTCGACTATTTTATTAATTACATTTTATCCTGATTTTTTGAAATGGTGATACATATAAAAAAGTGATACATTTGAAATTAACAAGATATTTATTTAAGTAAATAATAGATTCTCTTTTATTCATTGTATTCTTTTATTTAAGGAAGGATATCTAATTTTTCTCTTTTTTTTTTTTAGATTTAATTTAGGTGTTTTAATTATATTTCGCTTTTTCGTCTTTAATTATGAAAGATATATTTTTTTTGGTCCTTTTTATCTTTTTTCGTCTTTAATTTTAGTATGTTTTTTTAGATTTAATTTTAATTATGTTTCAATTTTGCTTTTAGTCTTTTTTTTTTTTAAATATTATTACTTTTATTTCTTACACTGACTACACCATTACCTTTCATTAATAACATATGAATCACCCAATAATTGAAATAAATAATTGTATCTACCATATGAATACCATAATACCATATATATTACCCATCAATATCATATGATCACCCAATAATTGAAATAAATAATTGTATCTACCATATGAATCACCATAATACCATATATATCACCCATTAATATCATATGAATCACCCAATAATTGTATCTACCATATGAATCACCATAATACAATATGTATCACCCATTAATATCATATGTATCACCCGTTAATATCATACAAAATGTATCTATCGTATGAATCACCATAATTCCCATATAATGATATCATATTTATCATTCATATGAATCACCATTAAAAAAATAAACATGTATGAATAACTAAATAAATTTATATATGTATCGATAGATTTTTAAAAAAAATGGGAGAGATTTTAGGAGAGGAAAAAAAAGTTGCATGCATTAATGGAGGAGAAAAAATCAGGAAGAAAGATGATTTAAGCATTCATGGAAGAGAAAAATCAGGAAGGAAGATGATTTAATTGTTGATAATTAGGGATATACTTTAGGGAAGGAAATCTTGAATGAGTTAATGGTGGAGTAAACATAGGATTGGGATTTTCTTGATATGTATCAAGAGTAAAGTTGACAAATAGGATTTTATGTAAATTTTTTTAAAAGTAAGGGATATTAGGTACTATAGTCTCTTAAATATGTGATTTGTGTAATTTATCCTTACATATTTGAGCCAATTTCCGTTCATCCAATCCACAAACCAATTAAACAACCCTTTCTTAGCCCAATATCCAATTCCAAATAAGCCGGCCCAATTAAGCACCTAAATTTAAGAAAAAATAAAATAAACATACACATTATCATATTTACACAAACCCCTATCCTTACAAAGTGATTACAAAATTTTAACTAATTATGATATCTTCGTTAAATGTATCAGAGGCTAATTATGTATCTCAATAGACACAAAATTAAGAAAAATGTATCGGGAGCTAATTATGTATCTTCACAAAAGAAAAATATATCTTTGTTGGATGTGTTATGTATCTTGATAAATCCAAAATTGAAAAAATTGTATCGAAAGCTAATTATGTATCTTAATAAAAGAAAAAATGTATCTTCGTCAGATATATCAAGAAATAATCATGTATCTCCACAGACCCAGCATCAAAATTTTTAGTAATTATGCAACATGTCGGGATTTTCTGTAATTAAGTTTCAAACTATCAGAATTTACGTTGTTTGCACTAAATTTAACCTTTACTCCGTTTGTTCCTAAATAAGTGATTTTTTAGATAGTTAAGAAGACATTATGATATTCTTTCAATTTTATCCTTATTTAAATTAAGAGAACTTTACTTAATCTAGAAATTATTAAAGAATTACGTCTTTTTCAAGTTTTTTTGATGAAAGACTAGCGACTTAAATATTATTTATATCATAATTGAGGACATCATGAATCAAGGATGGGGATGTGAAACCCACTCCATATCAACTTGCAACCTTAGCTAACATGTAGACACACTGATTCGATGACCATTTACTAAAAGACAAAGATATAGATGTAAAGTCACACATGAGTGCTTTACAATCTTGCATAATAATATCACAATATAAATTGCCACTCTAGATTTTTTCAATGCTTGCTTGGCTAAAAGATAATCATCTCAACAACAACCGAGGTTGTGCGGTACTGGTTCCTCAAACTTAAAGCTTTATGAACTGTAAGGATTTTAGCTATTAACGCATCATCGAAGGCTCCAGTGTTTCTCTAGATCGTTTAATTAAATTTCCATCAGTATCACATTTCAACATACCCGCCTCTTTCCTTCTTGAGCTAACATCACACGAAACATCAATGTTGTATTTTAGAATGCCCAGATTAGAAGGAAATCATCTAACAATAAAGTCTAGTTGAGACACAGAACAACTATTGTTAAGTCCTTCGTTTTGATGATTGACAAAATATATGTTGGAACCTGTTTCCTATAGAATGCGCGATGACAAAACTGCAACTACTTAGGGACCTGGTTGGGCCTACACGTTATTGTCGCACTCAACTACACAACTAAATGAAAGTACAAAAATTGATGGAAAAGCTGTTGCACTTTTTTTCGTCAGCTAATGGGATTCATCCTAGATTTTTTTGTCTCATATATAAATTGCTCATCTTTCATAACAAGAAAATCAATCTTTCATATATCACAACATATCTCTCTCTTGAAGATCTTGAATGAAAGACTCATTCGCATTAGGAAACTGATAGCTCATAAAGTTATATTTTATTTTCTTATTGTATTTTAGTCTTTGTACCGTGGTTATAAATGTTGCCTACTATTGTTATTGTTATTAGTCAGTGTTGGTGTTTTAGATTCAAATTCCTTATTGTTATCTAGATTTAGATAATATTAAACCTAGAGTTAGCTTTTACTTAGTTAGAGTTAGCTGGGTAGTGGTGCAGTAGAGTTACTATAAGTTTCTCTTTGTAATAGAGTTATTAATAGGAGAAGAAGAATTAGGAGGTTCTTCCTTGATGTAATGGAGTTGTATTCAAGTTGTTTGAATATTAGTGGAGCTTAGAAATCCTGGAGGCAGGTTATAGTTTTTCTCCCTTGAGCAGGAAGTTTTCATGTAAAATTATTGTGTTTGCTATTTACTTTCTTTATGCTTTTACTGTTAAGATTCCTGCAAGTTCTTGCTGGTTTCTATTTGGGACCAGGTCCCGAAGTTGAGGAGAAACTCATTACAAATATTTATTTGGTATCAGAGAAAGGTCTTTTTGAAAAAGGTTAACACCTTGGAAGGATCTTGAAAATGGCTGCTCCTCCAAATCTTGAAGAAGACCAGTCTACCACTAGACCACCTAGATTCAGTGAGAAATACTATGGGTGGTTGATAACGCCCAAAAGTATACCTTTAAAGAAGACGGTTACTATCAAAATATAGTAACCCAACTGGGTTTGGGTCGATCCCATAGGGAATACGTCAGATATCTTGCTTGAACTTGTTGAAATCACCAGGCAGTGCAAAAAAGTAAAAAGGAGAGATTTGTCGTGACTAGAAAGAAGTAACAAGAATTGGATGCTTTTAGTTGTAAACAATCTAAGATGAATACTAGGCTTTCGTTCTGCCTGATTTCTAACTCTGTAGATTTATCGTGCAATGTCAAACTATTCCGATACCTTGCATGTAGAATCTGGCAAGTGATGTATCCCCAACCGTCTCTCAACATACTTTGGTAAATTTCACTCGTCTCCTCTCGATATCAAAGTGTTGCCTTACTAACCCTTGCCTTGGACCCAGTTTCAACTATCTTCTCTCGGTCTTAAGTTGATTAGATGAATGTTAACCATCTTAAGAAGATGGTATAGGTAAGCTTATTTCGGCAGTTAACCGCAAATTACTATTGTGATCTTCTTTTCCCAATCTCTACCTCCCTCTTGGGTTCATAGTGAATACAGGCTGGATCCTAATGTTAGCCACCGCTAAGAAATCAATAAGTACAAAGAAAACTACAATACATGCAAGAATATTTATTTAGAATGACTTGACACTTCCTCTACTTCGTTAATCCCCCATGCTTCCCGCAACCCTATCTAAGTGAATTAGCCGCTCATAGTTATGAGATTAATCATGGAATCTATGGACAAAATTACAAAATCAATCTCACTATAATAAGAGAAAAAATACCAAAGTCTTAAATTGAACAACAAATCAAAAACAAAGAACAATAAGATCCCAAGATCACAAGTCAATCTTGGAATCAAAAGATGTTTGTAACCTTATCCCCAAAGGGCCTATGCTAGAACACCCTTAATAAACAAATCCTAGGGTATTTATATATAATCCTAAATAAAATAGGAAAACAAGAATAAACGTACATAATAAGAACTACAAACATCATAGGAGTGTATGTAGGTTACATAGAAATCCTAGGAGCTGAAGCCAAAATAATGCGTCGGTGGCCACTTACTTAGGCGACATATGCAACGTATTTACCATATATGGACCTAGATAAGTGCTAGAACTTAAGTACAGATCCTGCAGCTCTCTGGACTTTTGATCTCTGAATATACCTGGGTCACATACGCACCGTATGTACCAAATACAGACTTTATGTGGATATAAATAAGTGCAAAGTCCTCATCATCAAATAGATAATTGAAATAACTTTCCAATGATACCAATTTTGTCTTAATCTGATATCAGAGTGAAAAGTTATGGCCAAATTACTGAAGCAGTGTCAGATCTGCCAATGACCACAACCCTTTCTTTTATCCTGTTTTTGAGCCTCTGGACTTCAAGTTCCGATGCATACTTAGGTAACATACTCCTGGTAAGTGTCACATATGCCCAAAAATATCCTCGGTAATTAGCTAAAAACTTCAATTTTCATTATTTTCTTCAATTTAGCATCCAAAACCTAGTTTCCTAGAAAACACTTCAAACACACATCAAATCCAACGAAATAGCCTTAAGCACTTGCATATTCTCCAAGTTTAAGCATCTTAAGTCCTATAAATTTATAGCACATCAAGACCCTCAACTTAGAATGTTGCATGTCCTGTGGAAACCAAAACACAACAAAACCTACGAAGATGCTTAACTCAGAGAAACCTAAGCTACCTATGACAGTTAATCATTAAATTTAGCTCAAAACACATTACCCTCTTCAAAAGTTCAATACATTAAGACAAACTGTATGTATACATGAAGCACAAAAATATGACACAAAGAAGCCAAGCTATGACATTACATTAGCAACAAACAATCATGCATATATACAAGTTACACTTCCCTAACAAGTAAGCGGCTAGCAATACAACCCATGCACCCTCACTTAAAAAAATTTCCACTCACTCATATGAAATCATGTATACAATAGAGGGACAATCAGGAGACACTCTCACTCACAAGAAAAGTTCCACCAATATGCATCAAATACCATAGGCTCGCCCTTATTTTCTTTATCTAAGTTTTCAGACAGTTAAGTTAGGATCACTATAGGAATTTATTCGGCTTGTAATGTAGGCTTGGGGGGATGCTATGGTACATATAGATATATCAAGTGACTAAGCCTCCTTGGCATTGCACTAACTTTGGGGTCCACACTTTAACCAATTTCCTTTTATTCCACCTTTCTTTCTTTCTTTTATTCTTTATTACACATTTAGGTTGGGTGTGGTTTCTTTTATTTATTCTTTTTTTTTTTCAAATTTTCACAATCTTTTCTTTTTCTTTTTATTTTTCTACCACACCCATCCTTACTAACTTTTCTCTTATTTTACCCTTTTTTCATACCTACTTTACGCTATACACCCTATGATAGCCACCCTCAACTTAGGAAATTTGTCTTAGTTGAGGTGAATAATTTCCAACAAGGACCAGGGCCAAAACAAGTTCATTGTAACACAAATGGGAAGGTGGAAGGTGAAAACAAAGAAATAGGATACAAGACTCAAAAAATGGGACCAGAGGATACTATTTCACATTTGGAAGGTCATTTAGGCTAAAATTAGACTAATATAAAAAACGACCTATGATCCTTTCCTAAGAGACTATACTACAATATAGACAAGACTAACCGGGCAAGTTCTGAATTCAACACACAAAGAGAACTATGTAGTATCTCACACACACATGGTACATGGTCACATCACAAGCTACTACCTATCCGGTTCATGCAATTATTAACAATGATTATCATGTCCCTAATACTAATGCCATAATGAGATCCACAATATTCACATATATCTGTATCTCACATAGTTCAAAAACAAGCTATTGAAGGGGTATCATTGACTTTAAAATCAATAAAATCATATCAATTGCCCAAGATACTCATTTTTTTCTAAGTAAACACAAAACATCATGAAATAAAACTCAATACGCCTAAACATTATAACGCCCCTAAAATAAACCTTGGACGCCACACGGTGCTTATGGTCCCGAAAGACCACAAGCTAATTCATGAGCTGGTACCTGCTGTGAGCACTGAATACAATAATAAAATACACATGTGCGGAATAACTGAATACACCATAAGGTTTTAAATACTAATACATTTCTAAATCATAAGTATGAAAACAAATGCCAAAAAAAAAACTTCCTAAAATTGATAAAAGTAATAACAAACTGACTGACTGTCTGACTGTCTGAAGTGTCCGAATGTCTTTCAAACTGACTGAATAAGAGGTGATGCGACAGGCCCGAACTAACTCCAGCTGACTACTAAACTAAAAACACTAAAATAAACATCATCGGTCCTCGAAATATAAAGACTCACAACTGCTGCTATTGCTGATGCGCTGGAATATCTAAGTGTAGTTGGGATCCTGAGCATCCAAACCTATAATATGAGACGTCATAGCACAAGAAACGAGTATGCGGTCAGTACTTTGAATGTACTGGTGTACTAGATGAGGTTAGGCTGATATACATGGGTTATGTGCATGAGTAATAACTGCCTGAATGAATAGCATGAGGTAATTGAATAACTGGTATGAATGCGTGAATGCTGTAAAATCTGAGAATGCATGACCAAGCATAATACATAATTCTGAAATAGTCTGTAAACTAAAATACTGAAACCTATTAACTGAATATCTGATAACTGTATGTTACGGTCAATGCAAATCTGAATTGATTCATACTAAATACTGGATAGAGACTATGGGAGGTATCCTCTAACCGACATGCCCCAATCTAAGCTAATCAAGGTCCAACCTGTAACCCCTATTAGAAGGGTATCAATACCGTGCCATGAGTACTAATACTAGCTGTGTGGATCCACTAAACTAGTGTCCCAAAAGACTAAAGAGTCACCCTAATCTGGTAGGAGTACTCATGAGATTTAAGTCAATCCTAAACTGGTAGGAAAACATCTTAACCTACACTGGCTACGTAGTTCTATAACTCAGGGATTGCTACTAAGGATCACACTCTAACCTGGCAGGAATGCCCCCATCACCGGGTTTGCTCGGTGCTGAATCTCACTCTTAACTGAACTGACTCTAATCACTAGATTAGATAAAGTTTAACTGAACCTACAGCTGAGCATATTAACTGACTGAATGTTATTGCTCATAGTATGACTGAAATCATTCTGTAGATACTGAAAACTAAGTAAACAGCTAAATTTTAGGTATTCATAACCCCCAGGACTCGATAATAATAGGACATACTAAAGCTTTGAAAAACCATAATAAGTAGTCAATGTTCAAACTCAATCATTTAGGCATTTCATCAAACACTTGGAATTCATGTGCCTAAGTATGGGAATAGTTTAAACATGTAATAATAACATAATTACAATACTAAAATCATAGTTTAAGATTTAACAAGCGAATAAGCGCCATTCCAACGTGTCAAGGCTAATTCCAAATAAACCACATGATAAACATAATTTGAAATCCAAGTTCATAATAGCTTCCTGAATATAACTCACAATAACAGGTAAAAATCATAACTTTAATCTTGAAAATGGGTTCTTGGACTCCATGGGTGATAAGGACCCATGAATGAACAACTAACATACCTTAATTGAGGAATTAGTGAAAGTTCTTGGTGATTTATTGAAGCTTGATCTTGAATTTTGAAGAGGCTAGTATTTGTTCTTGAGATAAGATTACTTCCTTTTAAGAGAATTTGAGAAAGAATAATTAATTTTGCCTTTTGGAACCCTAAATCCCGTGTTATGTCTGGGATAGGGTGAGGGAAATGACTCAATTACCCCCCGAGGACCCAAACTCATTAAACTAAAATGGACTGCCCGACGTGAAATGTGATGCACCATGTTGCTTTGTCAACGCATCTCGGTGCTCTCCACCGACGCGATATCTGATGCGCCATGACTATTTTGCGGAGCTTCATTGTTTTAATCACCCAAACAAGTCTCAAACATCGTTCAAAAAATATGAAACTCACCCAGGATGAACTATCGATAACCCCAATCATGAAACAACTTTGAAATTAATGTCCCAAGGTTGGGAAGGTAGAAAATAGAATCATCAAAGTGTAAGGGTCTTTGCAATTGACTACGTATTAAACACTTAGTGAAATTCTCTAAGTCTTGGACCCCTTTTTAACATGCAATAGTAAGCTGAAATGAGCTAGGATTTTACAAGGTCTTACAAACATACCGACTCTACTAGAAATAGAACTTAAGGGACAAGAGACACAATAACAAAAGTCCCAAGAGGACATCAAGACCCACAAGCTGCTCCACCCTTAACTTAAAATCATGCATTGTCCCCAATGCACTTGACCGCTACAAAATAAGAGAGTTAGGAACATATCTGTGGTACCATAGGTGCAAATATCTAAAATCAATCACAATAACACGTACAAATAACAAAATATCTTGGGTTACCTCTTAAATAATGCCTGATTTCACGTCGCGGCATGACGAGGTTCTGTTGGTTACTCAGGCTTCATCAAGGTAACCCAATAGTTGGCCTTTAGTTTTCTCTTTCCACTTTAAACATATGAATTTCACCCTAATGGTTTTTCTGATTTTTCATTATGCTCATGGGGTGGCGGTATAAAAATAAAGAACCCAAGAAATAGATGTAGTATGCTGTACTTCTTGGACCTTACTTGAGGAATGTAGTTCTTTGATTCTGGCTCACCAAATTTACGAATAAAGAGATATATTTCCTCCTTCTTGCATTCTTTTTCAGACCGACAACGATGCCAATTTTTGGTAACCCCCAAAATTATACCTTCAAAGAAGTATAAATCAATTGCTGTCAAAATAGAGTAACCTAACTAGGTTGGGGTCGATCCTACAGGAAATATGTTAGATATCTTGCTTGAACTTGTTAAAATTACCAGATAGTGCAAAAAAGTAAAAAATAGGGATTTGTAGTAACTAGAAAGAAGTAACAAGAATTGGATACTTTTGGTTGTAAACAATCTAAGACGAACACTAGGCTTACGTTCCCCTTGGCTTCTAACTCCATATATTTATTGTGCACTGTTCAACTATTCCAATACATTGCATGTAAAATCTGGAAAGTTATGTATCACCAACCGCCTCTTATCATACTTTGGTGAATTTTACTTATCTCCTCTCGGTCTTATAGTATCACCTTACTAACCATTACCTTGGACCCTAATTTTAACTATCTTCTTTCGGTCTCAAGTTGATCGATGAATGTTAACCATTTTAAGAAGGTGGTGCAGGTAGGCTTATTTTAGTAGTTAATCCCAAATTACTATTGTGATCTCTTTTTCCCAAACTCTACCTTTCTCTTGGGTTCGTAGTGAATACAGGCTGGATCTTAATGTTGGCCACCGCTACGAAATCAATAAGTACAAAGAAAATCATATTTAATGCAAGAATCTTTATCTAGAATTACATAACACTTCCTATACTTCCTTAATCCACCAGGGTTCCCATAACCTTAGCTAAGGGAATTAGCTTCTCATTGTTCTGAGATTAATCATGCAATCCACAGAAAAAATTACAAAATCAATATCATAATAATAAGAGAAGAAATCCTAAAGTCTTAAATTGAATAACAAATAAAAAACAAAGAACAATCAGATCCTAAGATCACAAGTCAATCTTGGAATCAAAAGATGTTTGTAACCGTAGGCCTAAAGGGCCTATGCTAGAGCACCCTTACTAAATAAAGCCTAAAAGGTATTTATAGATTATAAGAAAAACTAGAAATTAAATCCTAAATAAAACATAAAAACATGACGAAACATACATAATAAGAACTGAAAACATCATAGGAGTATATGTAGGTTGCATGGAAACCCTAGGAAATGAAGCCGAAATAATTCAGGAATTTTCACATCGATGTACATTGACTTAGGCCATATACGGACCGTATGTACCATACATGGACCGTATGTGGACCTAGGTAAGGGATAGAACTTAAGTATAGATCCTGCAGCTCTCTGAACTTTTGATCTCTACACATACCTGGATAATATACGGATCGTACGTACCACATATGGACTGTATGAACCACATATAGTCTATATGTGGACATAGGTAAGTGCATAGTCCCCACCATAAAAGATGATTGAATTATATTTCTAACGATACTAATATTTCCTTAATCCGATATCGGGGTGAAAATTTATGGCCAAATTACTAAAGCACTGTCAGAGCTGTCAGTGACCACGACCCTTTCTTTTTTTTTTTTTTTTTGTTTTTGAGCCTCTTGAATTTAAGTTGTGAGTCATAATTAGGTCACATACTCCCGGTAAGTGGAACATATGCCCAAAATAGCCTCAGTAAGTAGCCAAGAACTTTAATTTTTATCCTTTTCTTCAATTTAGCATCCAAAGCCTAGTTTCCTAGAAAACACTACAAAACACATCAAATCCAACAATATAGCCTTAAGTACATGCATATTCTCTAAGTTTAAGCATTGTAAGTGCTATAAATTTGTAGCACATTAGTGGTGGAAGACTAGAATACATGATTTTATCATGGCAGAAGATTTAAAGCCATGGGATGTTATTAAAAATGGACCTTTTTGTTCCCACAAGAGAATTAAATGTGGGTGAGGTGACTTCACAAGTTCCTAAGAATAAGATGGAATTTGATGATGCCGATAGGAAGAAGATTGAGAAGAACTATAATGATAAAAAGCTACTTGTTTTTGGTATTAGCCTTGATGAGTACAATAAGATTTCTACTTGTGAGACTGTCAAAGAAATTTGAGATTGTCTTCAAACAACCCATGAAGGAATCTGTCAAGTGAAAGAGTCAAAAGTAGACATGCCCACCCAATATGAGACTTTCACTATAAAAGAAGGAGCGTCTATTCAGGAGATGCACACAGGTTAACTACTATAACCAATGAGCTCAACTGTTTGGGCGAGTATATCAGAAGAAAGAAATAGTTCCGTAAAGTTCTGAGTATCCTTCCTAAGCAGTGGAAAAGTAAAGTCAGTGCTATCACTAAAGCCAAGAACTTGTAAACTATGTCAATGAATGAACTAATTGGAAATCTCAAGACATATGAGATTATAAAGATGCAGAAGGTGAGCACAAGATGGAGAAGAACCTAGTCCTAAAGGAAACTCGAGATAACACAAGTATTGGTGATGAGGAAAATTCCTACATTTCCAAATAGGTCATCAAGGCATTAAAGAAGTCAAGAGCCATCCCCAGAACAAAGAAATCTAACAGATATATAAGAGATGGAAAAGGGAATAACATATGTCACAAATGTGAAAAGCTAGGTCCCCATATCAAATACTATTATTTGCATAAAGTAGAATACAAAGAGTATGTCAAGCAAAGTAATGAGAAAGAAAGAGATAGGAATTGGGTCCCAGGAAAGTGTATCAGAAAAGCTGAAGCTCATAGGATTGCAATACAAGTCATAGATGCTCTGGGTGACTCCTTCAGTGATTTTGTTGAATTTAAGTAGCATGAAGATATCTATATTATGGTGGTATAAAATAATGCTCAAGTCTATGTCTCTCTCTTTGCCTTGATGGCAAACTCATATGATGATGAAGATGATAAGGTAACCTTCCTGTATATCAAAGAAATCTCAAAAATTATTCTATTAAAGAGTTAAAGTCTATTGATGCTATACTCATAGATACTGCTAATGATCACACTAGAGATAAGGAGTGTCCAAAGCAAGACTTTGAAAAATATGAAGAAGAGATGGTTGAATTAAGTGTGCAAGTAACTAAGCTTTAGGCAACTAGCAAGTCACTATCTCTTGAAAATGATTTCATAAATGAAAAACTTAGTAAAGTGTCTAAAGTTAATTCAAAAGGAAGAGTGGAAAAAGCAAAATTCAACTTGAGCTAGAAGAGAAACTGACTAAGGCTAATGTAAATCCGACTACCTCACTTGAGAGGAGTGCCGAACTTGAGAGGAACCTTGTTTGGGTTAAGGTGGAGTTTGAAAAGTCTTTAAAATGGACCACTTCATCTCAAGTATTGACAAGACTTTTTAGTAGGGGGTCAAGCAGTAAAAGAGGCTTGAGATTCCATAGTGTTTATCCTGTATACAATCCTTTTAGCAAATATGTCTCTGTCAAGAATAATCTTTTGTGTACTCATTATGGCAAAAATGGCCACACAAGAGAGTCATGTCCTTCTAGAATTGTAGTCTAAAGGAGGATAAAAGAACTTTCTTCCTTAAAAGAAAGAGGTAAAAATTTACCTGGCTGGACAAAGAAAGAAGAATTTGATCTTTCCTCTGTAACCATACTAGGAGCTCAAGCTAAAATGGGTTCCTAAAATTAATCACTAATTGTTACTACAAAGAAAATCTAAAGGAAGCAACCACCACTGAATCATGGATAATGGTTGTTAAAAGCACATGATTTGAAGAATTGAAGACTTTCTATCGCTTAAGGCCCATAAAGTAGGCAATGTCTCCTTTAGTGATAGAAACAAAGGGTACATTATTGGAATTAGAAAGATTGGGAAAAATTTGAGTGAATTAATTGATGATGTCCATTTTATGGATGAATTCAAGTTCAGTCTACTAAGTGTTACTCAAAATCTGTGATAAAGGAAATGAAGTTAGGTTCAGGCCAGACAAGTGCACTGTTATCAGTCTTGAAGATGGTAAAAAAATGCTGCCTGCTTGGAGAAACAGGAATATGTATATTGATGATTTAGGGTCCTGTAAGTCTAGAAACATGACATGCCTTAGTGCGTAAGAAAATACTGCTAATGTATGGCATAGACGGCTGGGTCATGTTAGTTGCTCCCTGCTAAACAAATTGGTTAAAAGGGACCTGATTCAAGGGTCACCAAAGGTAAAGTTTCCCAGTTCTAAAGTGTGCAATACATGTGTGGAAGGAAAGCATACCAAATACTCATTCAAGCCAAAGAAAAAAGTGAGCATATCCAGGCCTTTGCAAATCCTTCACATGGATCTATGTGGACCTAAATATCTTACCAGTAGAGAAAGAAAGAAGTACATTTTGGTTATTGTAGATGATTACTCCAGATTCACCTGGACCTTCTTTCTAAAATCAAAAGATGAAATATTTCATGTGTTTGAGGCTTTTGCTAGGCTGGTTCAAGTGAAGTATGATGAGAAAATTGCAGGAATCAGGTCTGATCATGGAACAGAGTTTGAAAATACCAGGTTCAATCAATTCTGCAATGAACTAGGCATCAATCACATATTTTCCGCTCCTAAACACCACAATAAAATGGTGTTGTGGAGAGGAAAAATAGGACTCTTGTAGATATTGGAAGAACTATGTTGATAGATGCAGGTGTCATAACTCTTGGGCAGAAAAAATCAACACATCATGATATGTGATCAATAGATGTCTTATCAGATCTATTCTGAACAAGACCTCTAATGAACTCTTGATAAAAAAAAGTCCAAGTTGAGCTACTTTAAGCCATTTGGTTGCAAATGTTTTATACTGAATAATGGCAAGGATGACTTTGGAAAATTTGATCAAACAAGTGATGAGGGAATATTTATTGGATATTCCTCTACTAGCAAGGCTTACAGGATCTAAACAAAAGAACACAATGTGTAGAAGAAAATGTTCATGTTGTATTTGATAAATCTGGTAATATCAGTAAAGGTAACACCCTAGATGATGATGAGGGTGATTTTGGAAATCTCAACAATATTCCAGAAAGACAAAATAAAAGTGATGATGATGCAGATTCACATGGACCAAGTCCAGTACATGAGAATGAAGATTCAACAAATCCTCAGAGTCTTGGGTTCTCATAAGCTCCACTTGAAAAACCTGATCCCCAATTTAGTAAAGGTAGTGATCAGTCTCCTGTGGATAACACCTCAATAGAAATTGGTCCTAGTATAAGTCATCCTACTTCCTATAGATCTAGTTAGAAACATCAGTCCTCACATCTTCTGCTATTGTCTCCTTTGGAGTCAGGCATGCTAACCAGAAATAGAGCAAAGAATCTTTGTGCTTTCTCTGTATTTTGGTATCAAATTGAACTAAAGAATGTAATAAAGACATTGAAAGATGCAGATTGGATAAATGTAATACAAAAGGAGCTTTAACAATTTGAGAGAAACAAAGTATGACACCTGGTCCCATGACCCTCAGATAGAACTATTATTGAAACCAGATGGGTGTACTAAAATAAGGCTAATGAGTATGAGAGTACTATCAGAAATAAAGCTAGGCTTGTGTGCAAGGCTATAACCAGAAAAAAGACATAGATTATGATTAAACATTTTTTGAAGTGGCTAGAATGGAGGCAATTAGAATTCATATTGCATTTTCCTTATATATATTGTTCAAACTATTTAATATGGATGTGAAGAATGCCCTTTTAAATAGTTTTCTGAAGGAAGAGGTGTATGTGAATCAACCTCCAGGCTTTGAGAATGTTGATTTTTCCAATCATGTATTTAAATTAGACAAAGCCTTGTATGGATTGAAACAAGCTCCTAGATTTTGGTATGAGAGAATTTCTAAGTTATTGTTAGATAATGGGTTCAAAAAAGGAAAGATTAACAATACTTTATTCCTTAAGGCTAGAGGAATAAATCTGATCATTGTTCAGGTTTATGTGGATGCCATCATATTAGAAGCTACAACCAGTTACCTATACGATGAGTTTTCCAGGTTAATGAGCAGTGAGTTTGAGATAAGTATGATGGAAGAACTTAATGTCTTCCTTGGGATGAAAATTAAGCAAGGTGCAATTGGGACTACTGCATGTTAGAGAAGTACATTCATGACCTACTTAGATGGTTTCATAAGGAGGATGCAAAACCTATTGATACCCCTATTGGAACTTCCTCAAAACTAGACTTGTATGAACCTGGACCCTTTGTCAATGAAACTATGCACAGAGGAATCATTAGTTCCTTGCTTTACCTGATAGCCAGCAGACCTGACATTGTGTTTAGTTTTAAGATTTATGCTAGATTTCAAGAAAGTCCAAAGAAAACTCATCTGAAGGTTGTAAAAAGAATTTTGAGATATCTTAAGGGAACCCCCGACTTGGTCCTATTCTATCCTACTGGAGATAATTTTGACTTGGTTATGCTGATGTTGATTATGCTGGGTACTTGGTTGATTTGAAGAGTACCTCAGGAATGACTCATTTTCTTGGATCTTCCTTAATCTCTTGGGGTACTAAGAAGTAGAACTCAGTGGCACTCTCCACTACTGAAGCTGAGTATATTTTTATTGCCTCATGCTATGCTCAACTACTATAGATCAAATAGCAACTTGAGAAATTTGGCATTTTATCATATTATGTGACTCTGTTTTGTGAGAACACGAGTGCTACCAATATGGCCAAATATCCAGTTCAGCATAAGAGGAAAAAACACATAGACATCAAGCATAACGTCCATAGAGATAATGTAGAGAAGGGGTTGATCAAGATGGTGTTTTATAGTACTGAAGATTAGATTGCTGACATTTCATCAAGGCACTTGGGAGTTGTTAAAACCCTTATAGATTCACCATATAGTGAGGGACAAGGTCCCTCAAAATTAATCACAGGCAATAGAATAGTAAATGGCCAGAAATCACAAAAGAGTGTAGGAAAGGTAAAAAACACAGGATTTAACATGGAAACCCCCTTGCTCAAGGAAGGAAAAATCATGGCTTGCCCCCACAAGCTCAAAACAGTCCACTATAACCAACCTGTTCATTACAGACTTGACATTGAACCTAACTCTAGGTTCCTGCTGCTTGCAATACCTTTATTATATGCAAGCCTTGACACTTTTGTCAAGATTCCCTTAAAACTAGTTGACCCTAACGAGCAACAAGCTTAGGCAACTCTATCTAAGCACCTATCTCAACAAACTAAAAAACTACTTTTGTAGCATAAGCAGTTTGACTATAATTTAGGACTCGAGACTACTCACTCTGTAAGCATACTACAAAGTTAAGAACATGAGCAATACTTGAGCAATGTTAAAAATGAGTACTTACTGTCTCTCTTTCTCTCTTTCTAATTTTGCAAAAAAAAACTGTTTGATAAAGTGGCGTCTCTTTTTATAGCTGAGTGATGATTAGTACTGAAAGATCATTGGACCAACTGTCCTAATCAGTACAAAATAGCACCCGCAAGTTTTTTACATAAGAGGACAAAATTGTGCAGACAACGCGTGCCAGCTATACTATATTTTGCAAATCTAGGGACCTGGACCCTTGCAGTTAGCTGATCATCATTAGAACTACATATATTAATTTCCCCCCTTTGATGATGAGAAACCAACTATATAGATTTGAACATCATTGCATATTCATCATATTTAATCAGTGTGATTACCGCTTGAAGATGAATATTTCTCCTATCATCGTGCTTTCTCCACCATGCAACATATAGACCAGGTCCCTTATTTACATTTGTAGCAATAACTGCTGAGCATATTTGCTTCTCTATGTCACTATGCCTTATCATTCAGTTAGCACACCATTTACTTCCCCCTACCAGCATGCACCACACATGGGCATCTTACATATGAAGTCAGTATTCCCCCTTTCGACATTATTAAAAAGGATTAGCAGTTAATAATAAGTAAGGATAAGTACATGTTAATTAACACATGGCTACTGGGGCAACACAAGAATGAAGAGCAACTTTAAAAGTAAAGGAGACAGATGAGGTACACAAGCCAAATTCAATCATTTTCAAAACAAAGGTCAGTACCAGTACAATCTACTAAAATAACGCATAAAACAAACTGTCTTCAAGAGCCAACACCAGAAGTAAAATATGAAATTGACACTGGATTGATTGGAGAATAGGGATAGTAAGACTTAAGTGGAGGGAGGTTTGGGGAAAGAGACTTAAGCAACATCTCCATTCTTGCACTTTTAGTATTGTGGGCATCCAACAACTGTTAGGTGAGAACTTTCACTTCAGCATTCAATCCTTGAATTTCACCAGTCATTTCTACCATTTGTGCCTGGAGTGTTGCATTTTTAGCTATTAGTTCATTAGTGGAACCAGGTCCATTTTTAGCTATTAGTTCATTAGTGGAACCAGGTCCCTCAGAAGACAACTTCTAGTTCTGTAACTTTAGATGCACTATCTCAGTATCTTTGGAAGCCAACATAATCCTTAACTTCTCTATTTCTTTTCCCAACCTTTCCAGAACAGCTAGCAACTTAGACACTCGAGACACAAATCTAACTTTTCCCTTTATGCATTCATTCTCCACAAGGGTTGTTAGGCTGATCATATGCTTGGCTGTTCCAGGTGTTCCTTTAGTTCCATATACACCATTATTTTAAACACCTTGTTCAAGATATATGCATATGAAATTACATATTTTTCATCCTTTTCATAAATCACTTTATGCATATGCTCTATCATTAGAGATGGAAGACTTATCAATTCAAATTTACTAAAGGATTCAATCAAGAACAAGTCAACACTGGAGGTAATTATTCTTTTTCTAGATCTTGGTAATAAGACCTTGTTGATGAACTAAAATGCCAGCTGATAATCGCTTTTTCGAAACTTCTTTTTCACTGCAGCTGTTGAGGTCCCTTCTACCTTTGATGCCTCAATCATGAACTCAGTAGTAGGCTGTTGATTTACTACTGGTCTTACTATAATAGGTACATCCAGGATTCTTCCTAATGCTTCTTCATCAAGATTAAGAGCCTTTCTCGACATCTGTCCAGTCAAACACAAACCATCCTCTAAGAATTCCATGGAGTAATAAAATTCTCTCACTTTTCCTTCAAAGACAATTGGAGTTGGTTCTTCTAGCTAGTGCAACCATACGTGCTGCCTCACATACTCCACCAGTTCAACCATCCCTGGATTTTTATGGATTTTTGGATCAAATACTCTCCCAAATAGAACCTTCTGTGTTCTCAGGTTGTCTATCCTCCTTTATCTGGATATGTCTTTCTTTTTTACGTGCTGCCTCACATACTCCACCAGTTCAACCATCCCTGGATTTTTATGGATTTTTGGATCAAATACTCTCCCAAATAGAACCTTCTGTGTTCTCAGGTTGTCTATCCTCCTTTATCTGGATATGTCTTTCTTTTTTTCATTCTTATTTCTTTCTCTTAGGCTCACTACTTGGCTATCCCTTTTTATTAGGTTTTCTCTTCATGAGACTGGGTCCCTCAGAATCTTTTCTTTTCTTGACAATTATATGTTTCAACCTCATTCCAGCGGAGCTACCAGTATTTGACCTAGAGTACTTGGTCCTCTTTTCATCCTCAACTTTTACTTTTCTTTCTTTAGTAGCTGTGGGAACTGCTGAATCTATATCTTCCTCTTTTTTAACCTTCACAACTTCCACATTTTCTTCCTTCTCTACTGCCATAGATTTCTTCAGCCTTCTTCTTTTAATGGTTGAATATTTGTTGGACTTCATGGTATCTTTAATTATTTTCTTTTTAAAATATTTTTTTGAATAGGTTCTAGTCACTTTCACCTCCGAGTTTATCACTTTCTCCTTACCTATACTTTCTCTCAGTTTCTTTACCGACCATCTTAGAGGTACTTTATCCTCATCCTCTTCATCTTCCTTATGTGGTTGTATCAATATATATTTTACCTCATTTTCTTTATCCTTATTTCCAATTTCTATTCTTCTTCATTTACTGATCTTTCCTTGGTATCTTATGCAAGTATGAGTAGATTCTTAACTACCCAGTTTTTATTGGAGGAAAGATCAACTCTTTTCATTAGTATTTCTTCACCAAATAACTGGGCAAAAATAGAGTTTTAATTTAAGGGTGGAAGAGAGTCAGGTGCTTATTGTGTTTTAGTGGGTTCTAATATTTTCAGATTTTTTGAATGACTCAAGAATTTAGAAGTTTTCAGGCAATTTTGAATTTTTTAGAGAAGAGGAAGTTTCAGGTTGAGATATTTGTTGTTCTATTGGTGATCCAATTCCTTGGTTTGGATTATCAATAATGATTGGCTAAGCATAATCTTTTGGGGTTAAGGATGATTCAATGGAGACTGACTCAACGGCGAATTCTAGACATTCTAAGAAAGATTGAGTTTGTTGTTAAGGAATGCAAATAATGTTTTCCATGGTTTCAAATTTTGAAGAATCAGGATGTTCAATTTGGGGATTCTAGTTTGACTCTCTGAAGTTTTATCTATTTTAAGAATTTTTGCTGGGTTTGAGAAAGCAGTGATGTTGTTCATTTGATTTTGAGAGAAAGAGATGAGCTGGCTTAGTTTTAGGGTTAGATAAAATTTGTAGATTTGGGAAGATAATTTGGACTGGCTAAAGAATAATGACAAAAAGGTCTGACTTAGCAATTTTTAAGAGGTGATCAATGCCCTTAAAAGAGGTTTCTTTTGATTTGACATATCTAGACCTAATAAGTGTAACTCATTATTTTGCATAGAAATTTACACTTTAGAGGAGAAAACATATATGGATTTTTCAGACAACATTTTATGATTATTTCAAGCTTCTTGTATAGGTTTTAGCCTGAGAGATGGGACCAAGTCCCTCGCCATTTTGACTGAATTCAGTACTTGTGTTGGCTTCATCTGTTCCCCTTCTAAGTTGTTCTTATGAGTGTATACTTGCAAATATATGGAACTGTGTTAGATTTACAAGAAGTTCTTCAATCAAGGATACCTGCCTCTTAGAATATCTAATTCTTGGAGTTACACAAATTTACATGTCAGGTCAGGTTGGCTTGATCAATTCATGATCTGGTCTTTTGCTGAAACTTCCTCTTTTAAAATGAGTCTTCTAAGGACTAGGTCTCTTAAAATCAGCTGTTCCAAGATACGGCACTTTCACCTAGCAGTGCCTTAAGAGAGAGAGAGAACACAGTCAGATCTTTAAAAATTTAGCCTTGAATACTCATTTTTAATGACCATTCCTGACTGCAATCCCCTTTATCCAACCTAGAACCATGATCACTTTTTTGATTTTGGAACCCACTTGAGTTTGAGTTCCCATTAAGAAGACAATAGTGTGACCAAAACCTTTTTGGCCCATCTAGGTAGAGAGTTCTTCTTCATCTTATTCAAGTACCTGAATCAATTTGGCTGTGTATTCTCCAGCTGAACATATCTGAATTTGTTCATTCCTTTACTTTTCCATCTTTGAATTCCCTTTAATGTGACAATTTTTCTACAATGATTGTCCATAGAATTGTGAACCTTCTTTCTAGCACCTTTGATAGTATTTTCTTCTTTCTAGCGTAGTCCTTTGCCATTATTAACACCTTGACAAATCAGATTAGGGAGAATTTGTGAAGGAGCAGTCCATTTGAGAGACTTGGTCAATTTTTCTCTTAAGCGGACCAAGTCCTTTTCTAATTTTATTCTTGTGAAGCACAGACATAAGGTGTTTTTAGGAATCCCTCAATCTTTTCTCAAGATCAACTTGAAGCTTTGAAGCTTCTTTCTTTCTTTTTTCATCTTCATTTTTTATTTTCTTCGAATTTCTCATTAAACTCTGATTTTTAAATTTTATCTTTGTGAACAACTCTTCAGTTTAGAAATTTGCAGAGTTAAAGCAATCAACTTATGTTCTTAATTCTCTACTTTCTTCTCTAATACATTCGTCTCAGGAGTTAGTTCACATACAAAGTCTATCAACACACTAGCAAACCTCTTTATTTTTTTTGTAAAGTACTTATCTAGGTCATCCTTAAAGTTAGAAAGATTAACCCCTTTTTTTAGTTCATCTTCTGAGTTTTTCATGAATGTAAACAAGGAATCATAGATAAATGGATTATCTTCCACTACTAGCATAGAGACATCTTCAGTCTTTCCATCTTTATCTGAATCACTGGAAGAGACTCCCCATGCTGTCAATATCTTCTTTGCTATACAGCTAGATGCATCCTTCCTTCTTGACTTCTCAAGATTTTGGTCTTTCTCTTGCATTGGGTAGTTTCTCATAGATTCTTTAGAGCTACCACCTTTGTGACATACTTCAATTTTACCATTTCTTTTGCTAACTTGACCACTATTTTTATTTCTCTAACAATCCTTATTGCCAGAAGTGCAACATCAGTGTCTTCTTCACGTTAGTCAAACTCTAAAGCCTTTGCTTTACTTTTCTAGGACTTTGAACTAGCTTCCAAGATTGCTCTTATTTCTTTACACAAGGGAACCTTTTATCCTATTTTTAGATTCAGTGAGGAAACCATGATCACAAAAACACTCTAGGTATGAACCTCTCTCTTATACCAATTTTTGAACAGTAGATGATCAGGAATAACAAAGGGTGCGAGAAAGGTAAAGAACATAGGATTTAACATGGAAACCCCCTTGCTTAAAGAATAAAAAACCATGACTTGCCCTCCCAAGCTCAAAATAGTCCACTATAACCAACCTCTTGAGTACAAACTCGATTGTGAACCTACCTCTAGGTTCTTCCTGCTTGCAATACCTCTATTACAAGCATATCTTGACACTTCTACCAAGGTTCCCTTAAAACTTATTAACCCTAACCAGTAACAAGCTTAGTCAACTCTATCTAATCGCCTATCTTGACAAACTGAAACACTACTCTTATAGCATAAGTAGTTCGATTACAATTCAGGATTTAAGACTACTCACTCTTTAAGCATACTACAAAGTTGCGAACATGAGCAACATTAAAAATGAGTTTTTGCTGCCTCTCTTTTTTTCTTTCTGATTTACAAAAATTGTTTGATGAAGAGGCGCCTCTTTTCTTTTATAGCTAAGAGGCGCCTCTTTCCTTTTATAGCTAAGTGATGATTAGGGCTGAAAGATTATTGGACCAGCTGTCCTAATTAGTAAAAAATAACACCTGCAAGTTTGTTACACAAGAGGACAAAATTTTACAGACAACGCATGCGAGATGTACTGTATCTTGCACATCCAAGGACCTGGTCCCTTACAGTTAACTGCTCATAATCAAAACTACATATAGCAGGAGGGAATAGTTTGAGAGAAATAGGACAAAGTTGGGACTAATGAGGCCAATATGAAAGCATGCTGCTCCTCTTAATCTTCTAAATTTGGCTTTGATTTGGTGAATAGGTATCTATGCTAGATGATACCACACATGTCTAATTTAGTCTCATATCTTCTACAGATATACAACCATGGCAAGGAAGGAAAGATAGGAAGAAGGGTGGTACAACTCAAAGTGCTATAAATGAAGAAAATTATATAGGGACCAAGTCCCCAATTAGGTTAGTATCACACTCTATTATTGAATAGTTGATATGTTCTATCTACCAGCACGAGTGCCATATTAAGTCTCACGCTTAAAAAAGTCACCCTCTCCTTGAGTCTAAAAACAATCCTAATCCTTTACTTACGTATTCTTGAGAATCTATTCCTTCACAGTTCTAACTGTACAAGGGTAAGAAAAGGTGTAGATGTAGCATCGCACCATCTCCAGTTGAAAGGGGTTACCGCAGTTAAAGGTATATAATAAAGGGTGGAGGAGGATATTATCCACTGGACTACATAACCTGGTCCCAACTTTCCTTTGGACCCTCCTTTTATAACTGTCTTAAGCCCTAGTTTTTCTAGTTTTCACAGGGGTTGCTGATTTCTATTTACATGGCAATGCTACTTTAACTTACTATGGCCACCTTTCTGAATAGTATTTGATACTACTTTCCTTGATTCCTGCATGAGTCCACTTTGTGATATTCTCTCTCTTTCTTACTTATTCCTGCTTACTTATGTAAATATAGCCACAATGGACATGAGTTAATATATATGCTTATCTATGCTTGGTTTACTATTTTACCACTTTGATGATGCCAAAAAGGAGAAGATGATATGTATATGAGTTTTGTGTTGTGGTGTAGATGAACTTTGAAGATGAGGTGTAGTAGTGCGAGATGTGAATAGGGTTCTTACACTCAAGGGGAATCTTACTTGCTAATAATAGACAGGGGGAATAGGTGAAGAATTCCAGTGGTATCAATGAAAGGGGAACAAGTTGAGGTTCCCAGTGATTGTAAATTGAAGGTGTGAGAGTGATGTGTAGTAGTGTAGTGCTTGAAGACGTGCATGGGTTTGTCATCATCAAAATGGAAAAATTGTTAAGTCCTTAGTTTTAATGATTAAAAAAATATATGTTGGGACCTAGTTCCTGAAGAATGTGTGATGATAAAGCTGCAACTACTTAGGGATATAGTTGGGCCTACACGTCACAGTCAACTACACACTGGATGAAAGTACAAAATTTGGTGGGTAAGCTGCTGCACTTTTCCCGTCAGCCAATGGGATTCATCCTAGGTTTTCTTATCTTATATATATATATATATATATATATATATATATATATATATATATATATTGCTTATCTTCCACAACAAGAAAATCAAGCTTCATATACTCACAACATATTTATTTCTCAAACCTCTTGAATCAAAGACTCATTTGCAACAGGGAACTGATAGCTCACAAAGTTGTATTTTATTTTCTTATTGTATTTGAGTCTTTTGTACTATGGCTATAAGCGTTGCCTACCGTTGTTATTGTTATTAGTAGGTGTTGGTGTTTTAATTCCAAATTCCTTGTTGTCATGTAGAGTTCAGTGATATTAAATCTAGAGTTAGCTTTTACTCGGTTAGAGTTAGCTGGGTGGTGGTGCAGTAGAGTTACTACAAGTTTCTCTTTGTAATAGAGTTATTACTATGAGAAGAAGGATTAGGAGGTTAATCCTTGATGTAATGGAGTTGTATTCAAGTTGCTTGAATATTAATGGAGCTTAAAAATCCTAGCGGCAGGTCGTGGTTTTTCTCCCTTGAGCAAGGAGTTTTCACATAAAATTGTTGTATTTGCTATTTACTTTCTTTACGCACTTTACTAGTAAGATTCATGCTAGTTCATGTTGGTTTCTATTTGGGATCAGGTCCTAAAGTTGAGGAGCAACTCACTACATCTCTTCAACTATTATAACTAATACACGTTGTAGTCCATTCTTTCCAAAAGCGACTAGCTCTATGTTTTTATTGCATTCCAAATCAGATTATTGCATACATTGTAGACCTTCTAGAGGAGAATGACACACTCGTGAAGTTGATTACGTGTCGCAGCTTGTACAAGTGTTGCAAACCAGTCCATTAAGGAGTTCCCCGCTGGCTCCCAACCCAAAGAAAACTTAAGCTAGCCTTTTTTTACTATATCACACGTTAGTGGACAATGAAAAATGACAAACAATTTGCTCAAGAATCTTTTAATCAATTAAGTTATCACCCGTCGGTAACACTTTCAAATCTTTATTTCAACTAATAGTGAAGCTTTTAAGAGATGGATAGTAGACTTTGGGGCTACTAATCACATGATTTATAATGAAGTCTCGTTAAATGAAATTAGACAGCTCACTAAGGAGAACACTAAAAGAGTGTATTTATTAGATGGAAATGCTCTAGATATAACCTGTGTTGGAAATTGCAAGTTATACAATGGTTAAACTATTGACAATGTTCTTTGCATACCTGAGTTCAAACATAACCTACTGACAGTGTCCAAGTTAACTAGGGATTTAAAATGTGCAGTCACCTTTTTTCCTAATATGTGCATTATGCAGGACCTTCATAATGAAATGGTGAAAGGGATTGGTAAAGAGCTTGATGGTTTGTACAATATCCAGCTGCCATTGAAAAGGAATAAAATAGCTCTAATGGCTGCAAAGGTGTTAAGAAATAATGTGGTAGACATACATGTAGATATCGAGACATGGCATAAGAGACTTGGTCATACACCCTATAGTGTTGAGGTAGATTTCAGTGAAATCATGTGGAATTGATCGTTACAATCTAGAGAACTACCATATATGTTCTTTAGCTAGACAAACAAGAACTCCATTTCCTTCCAGTTCTAACAGATGTAGTAGGATATTTCACACCATCCATGGTGATGTTTGGGGCCCTTATAGCGTACCTAGCCATGATGGTTTCAGATATTTGTAAGTTTTTATGCCCACATAATTAATTTATTTTCTTGTTTAATAATAATTGAATAAGTTAAATCCTAAATTTGTATGGAGAAGTTACGGATTAAACTATCGACTACTCTGGAATAATTACTGACTGTTAGTGGGATAACTACTACAAATAGGATAATTATTATATCCACAAATCATGTTGATGGAACGTGAAAAACATAACTGTTTATTCTCTGTATTATAAACGGGATCCTCTCTCTGCCAAAACTAGAATAAGTTCCATCATATATTATTCTAAAATGTAAGGTTAAAAGAGAGATAATACTTTTGTGCTTCCGCACTGAATTACTGTAATTTGTTTATATGAAAATCATTAAGTTTTACATTCCTGAATGATTGATAGGATTATATAATAGATTGTTTAAGTTGTACAATCAGTTAAATCCTTACATGTGGTATCCAAACAAGGTTTAGAAACTAATGATTTTTCATTGAGATTAAAATTTCTATTAATTTTGTGAACCCTATTATGAAATTTGGGACTCAGATTTATCATAATTTAAGTGGATGTATATTTAAGATCTAAAATTTTTTATTTAGATTGATATATAAATTGAAAGTGGGCAAAATTCTTAAATAAAAAAAATTGTTCAACGTTGTGCTATCTTTGAATAATTATGTGACGGCTTACAGGATGAACAAGTTTTGTCATATTTTAAGCATTTAAAAATCCTTACCTGGAGAATTCAGGCACTAGAGATGTTGATGGCCCACATGTGAACCCTTTTGGATTTGAATTCATTGGAAAGCATAAATAATACGGACAGTAATGCATTGTGTTTCATACAATATAGTGATGCATTGTTAATACAGTGATAATAATTAAGATACGTACTACTAATTCTTTAATGTAAACCGAAACTTAGTGAATAATTTGTTCAATATGGGTTTAATTTATTATGTTTGGTCTTTGCTATTTTAATTATTATGTAAATAACACTTTGTTGTTAGAATATTGTAGTATGTAATAATAAAATTTATTGTTTTTTAATGTGACTTGAAATTATATATGTAAGATTCGTTAATCACCAAAGTGGTCGAATCTTTATGAAATTACTTTCAAAATAAAAATTAAATTTAAATCAATTACCCATTAATCTTGATGCTTATAAATGATGTACCAATTATGGGAAGATTAAAATTATTTTTATAAGACATTTGTGGATCACCTAAAGGTTGATTATTTATTTTTATAACCAACAAACATTAAAGAGATAATTTAGATGTATCATTAGTTTTTATTTATTTATCCAAAGATAATAAATATTATTAAGTGATGCATTAAATATTATCGATTTGTGTTAAATATACTATTAAACATCATTATATTTAAAGTTGTATTTTGATGTTTCGCCCAAAGAATAACATCAATATACATTAAGAAAGTAAATTATTTCTGAATTTGAAAAGTAAATTATTTCTGAATTTAATAATGTGTTTAAACTCGTAACTCAACGTATTAACAAATGAGCATGTTCTACTTGCAGTACTTGCCCTTCATTCACACTCTACCTCTGTTACGACTTTAACGGAATTAACTTTTCAGATTGGTATGAACAGATCAGATTCCATTTTGGGGTTGAGATCTTGATGTTGCGCTTTACTCGGAGAAGCCAACTGCTACTGAAACTAGCAGTGATGAAGAAAAATCCTATTATAAACATTGAGATCGGTCTAACAGATTAGGCCTAATGTTCATGCGAATGAATATTACGGGCAACATTAAGACTACTCTTCCCAAAACTGAAAGTGCAAAAGAACTTCTGAAAATTGTGGAAGAATCTTCCCAAACTGCTGATAAGTATCTTTCTAGGACACTAATGGGTACTTTGACCATCATGAAGTTTGATGGTTCACGTACTATGCATGAGCATGTCATTGAAATGACAAACATAACAGCAAGACTTAAGACTTTAGGAATGGAAGTGGAACAAAGTTTTCTTGTGCAGTTCATCATCAACTCATTACCGTCTGAGTATGGTTCTTTCCAAATGAACTACAAAACCATGAAATACAAACAAAATATGCATGAAGTGCATGGTATGTTGGTTCAAGAGAAAACGAGGCTAACGAATCAAGGAACCCACTCCATTAACTTTGTAAATCATCAAGGAGCTGAAAGAAAGGAAAGAACATGGTAAGGGACAACAGAAATAACTTAATGTTAATGAGTCCTCATATCAAGTACGTAATAAAGGAAAAAAGAATGGTAAGTGTCATTTCTGTGGAAAATCTGGACACTTTCAGAAAGATTGCCTGAAACGTAAGGCATGGTTTGAGAAGAATGGTAAGCCTAGTGCTTTTATATGTCTCAGATCAAATTTAACTGAAGTTCTTTATAATACTTGGTGGATTGACTCTGGTTGTACTGTTCATGTTTCCGATACTATGCCGGGATTTCTTACAATCCAATGGGAAAACACTACATTAGGGAGAGGTGTCATACTCTTGCCAAGGAGTATAACCTAAGCTAAGTGATCACATCTGTAACTGTCATCCATATAGAAATGAGAATAATCTGAACCTACGTTGGCTCATAGTTTTGGGGCATGTGAACATACCCAACTCGGTGCTAAGCACTACTCCCTTTTAATCTGTATGCTCATTCTGTAGGAAATCCACTTTTAAAACTATTATAAGGGTTATAATAATAACAAATTGTGTATCTGTTTACTGTAAACTGTAATTAAAACTGTAAAGTGAATTTCATATCTAAGCTAAGGATCAAAAAGATCAAATCTTGATCAACATCTGAAAATAACTAATTATGGGACGCTTAAAATCATAATCTTCTTGAAATATCAACATTCAAACTAGGGCTTGATAACCCATGCATCAATTTCATTTCAAATTATCATAAAGTTTATTCTAAATAATGAAAATCTTAATAATTTAATGCTAAATCTGAAAATTAATGTCATGCGCATAAAAATACGAAAGGAGACATGCAATTCAACATCTAAATCACTTGTAATATCATAATCTTCAAATAAAAATATTTAGGTATGAAACCTAATTTGAAACTCATGTAAGTTCATGTGAAATTAACTTCAAAAACTAATTTTGGACAAAAGGATGAAATATTTATCCTTGTTGAAAACTCCACATACCTTAATTGATGACTGGACGAAGAAACTTGAACTTTGAGTTCCTATTTGTGCCTTTGAAGATTGTTTCTTGAAGATCTTGAATTGGGAATCTTGAATTTTGGGTTATCTTGGAAAAAGAATGGTGGAATTTAGGTTTCTTGAGGATTTGAAATTGAAGTTCTAGGGTTTCTTAAAGAGTAATTTAATGAAATATGAGTGTATCATGCTTAGAACAGGTTTAATTCCTTGTTATTCATGATTTGGGGGCTTGGGAAAAGACTAAATTGCTCTTTGAAGTTCTAAGTTCGGAATTGGAATCTCAATTTTGGGCCTTAGTACGATGCGTCGCAATCGCGTTGGCCCACTGAAAAAAGGACGAGTGTCATTTTAAGCTCTGGCGCGACACGGTGCTATCGCGTTGTATCATTGGAAAGGACGAGTATGAAATTGCACTCCAACACGATGCGGTGTCTGCTCCACTGTGATTTCTGGTGCGACACTGGCCAATCGCAGTGAGCTACTGGAAAGGGATGAACAGAATTTCGGGCTTCACCATGACGCGACGTAATTGCGGTGCTCCACTGGAAAACGAACAATTGCGAATCCGTGCTTCACCACGATGCAGTACTCTACTGCTTTTCACTAAAAATGCCATAACTTCTCACCCGAACATCATATTAAGGTGAAATTGGTATCGTTGGAAAGATAGTTCAATTATCTGCAATTTGGTGGGTCTAGAGCTGGAAAATTCTACACGTATCAAGAGTTATACATTTTTTAAAGTTGACCCTTGACACACTAGGAGCTAAATGGGACTAGAAAAAGTATGGGGTATTACAATATCTCCCTCTTAGGAACATTAGTCCTCGAATAATACTAGCTAAACTGAGGATACTGGGGAACTTAGACTATATACTGGTATGTGCAACTGAAACAAAACGGTATGACTGAATCTTATTTATACTGAGCGACTGAACTAATCTACAAATGCATTAATTGACATGAAGATAATCACATGGCTGAATCTTAGACTAGAAAAGAACTGAATTAAGGAAAACTGTTACCTTAGGCTGAATCTGAGTTCGTGGAGAAGAGGTGAGGATAATTGGTACGCATGTCTGCTTCTACTTTCCAAGTAGCACTCTCAACGGACTGATTTCACCACAGAACTTTGACCAAGGGAACTTTTTTGTTCCTTAGTCTACGAATCTGATAATCGAGAATCTCTACTGGAAGTTCTTCGTATGAAAGACTATTCTGAATATCTTTGCTTTCTAGAGGGACTATAATAGCTGAATTGTCTATACACTTCTTCAATAAGGATACATGGAACACTAGGTGAACTGATGACAAGTCTGCAGGTAGCTCAAGATCATACGCAACCTTCCCCACACAACTTAATATCCTATGGGGACCCACATATCGGGGACTAAGCTTTTCTTTTTTTGCCAAATCTCTTTACCCCTTTCATGGGTGAAACTTTCAAATACATAAGATCATCTACTTTAAACTCAGGATCTCTCCTTCTTACGTCTGCATAAGATTTATGACGACTCTGAGCTTCTTTCAATCTCTCTCGAATCAACTGAACTTTCTCCATGGCTTCAAACACCATATCTGGCCCAATCAAAGTAGCCTCACCCACTTCGAACCAACCGATGGGTGATATATATCTCCATCCATATAGAGCCTCAAACGGGGCTATTTGAATACTAAAATAGTAACCTTTATTATAGGCAAACTCAATCAATGACAAGTGGTCATCCCAACTGCCTTTGAAATCAAGAACACATGCCTTCTACATATCCTCTAGAGTTTGGATAGTCCTCTCTGCCTGACCACCTATCTACGGATGAAAATTTGAACTGAGATAAACTTGGGTACCAAGACCCTTCTGAAAGGCTTTCCAAAATTGATAGGTAAATTGAGTGCCCCTATCTGAGATAATGGATAAGGGAACTCTATGCAATCTAATCAACTCTATGATATATATATTAGCATAATGTTCAGCTGTGTAGGATGTGTCAACTGGCAAGAAGTGGGCTGATTTGGTCAATATGTCTACAATAACCCATATCAAATCATGTTGTCGACGCAAATAGGGTAATCCTATCACAAAGTCCATGTTCAGCTTTTCCCACTTCCAAGTGGGAATGCCAAACTCCTGCAATATGCTACTAGGTCTTTGGCGCTCAACCTTAACTTATTGACAAGTTGCATACTTGGCTACAAATTTTGTGATATCTTTCTTCATACCACTCCATCAATAGACTTCCCGCAAGTCGCGGTACATCTTGGTGGCTC
Organism: Capsicum annuum; assembly: GCF_002878395.1. Classification (NCBI taxonomy): domain Eukaryota; kingdom Viridiplantae; phylum Streptophyta; class Magnoliopsida; order Solanales; family Solanaceae; genus Capsicum; species Capsicum annuum. The sequence continues at coordinate 200,938,724 of NC_061115.1, read as the reverse complement.
CTAGATAAATGGAGTAACGTCCACCATGCGCTTCTGCCATAATTCACTACATCAAATCATCAATACATGGCACACACAATCCACTCTGGTATCTCAACACACCATCTCCCCCTTGGGAGAAAAACTCTACCTTTTGGTCTTTAACTGAACCCTTCAGTTTGACCAAACTAGTATCTTTATCCTGCTTCTTTTTCACTTCAGAAACTAGAAAAGATTCTGAACTACTTTGAACCCAAACCTACCCTTCAGCTGAGTCAACCAACCTTACACCCAATCAAGCTAACCAGTGAACTTCCCAAAATAATTCTCCCTTTTCATTCTTTACATGAGCGACACTGCCCGTAGATAATTTACTAAGGGCGTCTACCACTACATGGGCCTTTCCTGGATTATACAACACACTCATATCATAATCCTTCAACAATTCTAACCACCTCCTCTGACGAAGATTTAACTCCCTTTAAGTGAACAATATTGTAAGCTTTTGTGATCCGTGAATACATTAACATACACCCCATAAAGATAGTACCTCCAAATTTTCAATACAAATACAACAGCAACTAACTCAAGATCATGGGTAGGGTAGTTCTTTTCGTGAGGCTTAAGTTGTCTAGAGACATAGGCTATAACCTTACCTCTCTGTATCAAAACACAACCCAAACAAATTCTAGAAGCATCACAATAGACAATGAACCCATCTGAACCATCAGGTAGCGCTAAAACTAGGGCTGAACTGAGTCGAGTCTTCAACTCCTAAAAACTCTTCTCACAAGAATCTTACCACTGAAACTTAACTTTCTTCTGAGTTAACTAGTCATAGGGGATGCAATAGAAGAAAACCCTTCAACAAAACTTCTGTAATAGCCAACTAAACCCAAAAACCTTTAGATATATAATGAAGATATAGGTCTAGGCTATTTTCTTACTACTTCTATCTTTTAGGGATCAACTCTAATATTATAACTGGAAATAATAGGATCGAGGAAAGTTACTGATCTTAGCTAAAATTCACATTTGCTAAATTTGTCAAACAACTGGTGATCTCTAAGAGTTCGCAATATAATTCTAAGATGGTCTGCATGGTCATCCTCACTGTGAGAATAGACAAAAATATCATCGATAAAGACTATGACGAACATGTTTAAATACTGTTTGAACACTCTGTTCATCGAGTCCATGAAGGTTGCTGGGGCATTTGTCAACCCGAAGGACATGACTAGAAACTCGAAATGACCATAATGGGTTCTGAAAGATATCACATTCCCTTACTCTAATCTGATGATTGCCAGATTTAAGGTCTATCTTGGAGAAATAACTTGCTCCTTGGAGTTGGTAAAATAAGTCATTAATCCTAGGAAGAGGATATTTGTTTTTGATTGTGACTTTATTCATCTGATGATAGTCAATGTACATTCACAAAGAACCATCTTTATTTTGCACAAATAGGATGGGAGCGCCCTGTGAAGAGATGCTGAGACTTATGAAACCTTTATCTAAGAGATATTTAAGCTATTATTTTAACTCCTTAAGCTCAATTTGGAGCCATATGATATGGTAGAATGGAGATGGGTTGAGTATTTGGAAGAAGTTCAATACCGAATTTTATTTCCTTATAGGGAGGTACCCCTGGAAAATCTTTGAAAAAAATTCAGGAAACTCATTGACTACATGGGTTGACTGAACTGTTGGAGCCTTAGACTTAGTGTCTTTGACTCAAACTAGATGATAGATACACCCTTTTGATATCAACTTTCTGGCTTTAATATATGATATGAAATGACTCTTGGGAGACACTGATTTACCTTCTCACTCAAAGACTGGCTCATTTGGATATTGAAACTTCACTACTCGGGTGCGACAATCTATAGATGCATAACAAAATGGAGCCAATGCATGCCAGAATAAGGCCAAAGTTAATCATATCTAGCTCTATTAAGTCTGCTAACATGATCTTATGAAGGACAGTGATAGGACACTTTTTATAGACTCGTTCGGCAACCACTGGCTCACCCACTGGGGTAGAAATTAAGAAGGGCTTAAGAAGCTTTTAAGGACCTACATCAAAATTTATTACAACTAGTAGGGTCACACAAGAGATATTTGACCCTGGATCTAACAACACATAAACATCAAGATGAAAAACATGAAGCATACCTATAACAACATCTGATGAACTTTCCTGCTCCTGACGGGATGATAAAGCGTAAAACCGATTCTAGCGCTGACTACCACTGGTACTAAATGATGTAATTTGAGGAGGGATTGGGCGACCTAGAGGAGCTGGTGCGCTAGTAGCCGAGTCTGGGGACGAACATACCTGTTTCTTTGCTTAGTATGAGGACACTTTTTGATTCCATGACCCAACTTACCACAACCATAACAACTTTTTTGTCCCAACAAACACTCACCAAGAAAATTATTACCACACTTAGAACATGAAGGATAACTAGATTTTTCACTCTCACTATTTTGAGATTTGGACATAGAAGTCTTACCCCACTGGTCCTGCCTAGCTTTGGGGGCAGGAGCACTGGCTGAAGATGGTGCTGGAATAGACGAGCGACTCTGAAACTATAAATGATTTCACCCTCTAAATCTTGTCTAGCCATGATCTAATTGCCCGATTCTAGCCTTCTTATTTCCCCTCTCTCTCTTCTTCAACTTTTTTGCCTCAATCTGTTGAGCATAAATTATCAGCCTAGCAAGATCTATATCCCCTATAAGCATGGCAGTCCCACATTCCTTGACTACCAAACCAAATACTCCAGTAACAAACTTACTCAGACTCGATCGAGGATCAACCATCGTTTGAGGGGCATACTTAGACAATTGGTTGAACTTAAGGCAGTAATCTTTCACTATCATTGAGCCCTACCTCAGGTTCATAAACTTCAGTCCCTTAGTCTCTCATTTAACGTGGAAAGAACCTATCTATAATTATGTCCTGAAACACCTGCCAACTCATAGGAGTTGTATTCTCACCTGTACCATTCTTTCACATAACCACCTAATTATACACCGCATAATTCAGCCTATAAGATTCTAACTCTACACTCTCCTCCTCAATAACATGCATAATCTAGGTGATCTTCCTTATCTCATCTAAGTAAAGCTGTGGGTCCTCACCTCCTTTTAACCCAAAGAACTCAGGAGGATTCATTCTCATAAAGTCATAAATTCTAGCTACTACTAAATCTCTATTTTGCTGAAGTGGGACTATCTCCTGATGGTTTCCATAAACATTGGTAGTCACAGCTTGGGCTAATGCCTGAAAGGCAGCTCGAAATTCAGCATAGGAGACATTCTCATTTAGAGGTCCAACAAGTTGGGTGGCTGGATATCATTTTTGCGTGCATAGGCTCGATGTGGAGGCATATTTAACTATCACATAAGAGCATGAGTTAAAAAGCAGATAGAGACACTGTGAGTATAATAGACCATGAAAGAAAGAGATGATTTTCTAAAACGTCCCCTAGACTCTTTCTCATAAATGTGGCATGCTTCACACCCATGATAAAAACTACATAACGCAACTTGTATGACTTCCTAAGACTCTTATAACCTTAGGCTCTGAGACCAAGTTTGTAAAACCCCAAAAATAAGACTCGAGACGTCACACGGTGTCAAAAACTATGAGTAGCCTTAAGCTAACCCTGTAAGCCTTCTACTAAATCTGAAGATCATAATAAAAAAATATAGATATATAATCAATGCTAAAATGCAGAATTCTATCTGAGTTAAGATGAAATTATCTAAACTTGATATTTGAAAATAATAGACTTAAAAGTTTGAAAAATCAACATTAGACCTCTGAATCATAACTAGCAGTCTGACAAATCTCTACTACTAACAACTAGAGAGCCACTAGGACAGGCCCCCAACTGACTTGAACTGACTGAAAATACCAAATTAACTACTCTAATAAGCTGAAAAACTAAATAACTAGGTCCCCGATCTATGAGAACTCACCAACTATTGGGATGTAGATGGAGATGCTCGAAATCACTCATTCTACTGAAATTGAGCACCTGAGCCTACATTATGAGACAATGTAACACATAGACGTATATGTGGATCAGTACTTTTGAAATGTATTGAGTATATGGGGTGAAATACATAGTAAAACAATAAGGGAATATATATATCTTTCGCATAAACAATGCATGCTAAGTAATAATGGCTCACTTTGGCTTGAGAAATTAAAAACTATAATCATAAATCATGAGTGACAAAACATACTATATGAATGTTGTGAGCCACCTCACTTAGTTTAAATGTGTACTTGAAATCTATTTTCAATCATACATGCTAAGAGTAAAAGGACTCACCTCTGTATCTGTAAACTAAAAGATGAAATCTAGTAGCTAATGACTTATATAAAATAATATCTGAATAAAATCATGAGCCTTTACACTTAGTTTCTAAAATCTTTTCTGTTATTCTTTACTCTTTTCTGCAGGGAGGTTCTTCTAACCGACATACACTATGTGAGTAATATGCCCAAATTATAACTCTCATTAGAAAGCATAAGCGGTCGCCGTCAAATATAGAACCCAACTAGGTTGGGGTCGAATCCCATAGGAAATACTATGCAAACTAAGTGTTATGGTTGTTAATGGACCATTGATCAAAGGTTCTAAAGTAAAGAGAGGTTTGACTTGTAAACAATGTCAAAATATTTGTAGCAAATTGAGGTCCAACTACTGAGTTCGATTAAAAGTGTTAATTCAATGAGAGAATACAAACTAGAGTTATGTTCACTAAGACGTTCAAGCAGCCGGGGTTATGTATTATCTTGAGTTTCCACGTTATAACTTCAATTGGAAAAGTTGTTTAATTCTAAATTTTACCTATTTGTTTCTCAACCTAAGTGGATAATTTACCCTTCAATTCTTTCAAACTTAAAGAATGCGTTGGTTTATTCAACTAGTCTTTCATGCGGGTTGATCCCGTTAAGGCATCAACCCATAACCCAAAGGTTAAAGCCTTTAGATTTTACGTAAACCTCTTCTTTTCCCAACATATACTCTTCTACTCAAACAAGTGATGTTCTTGGGTTCACTCTTCAAGTTTGCAAGCAATAAAGGTCATTAATATGAAGAAGTTATTATACAACCTCAATTAAGTATGGAAATCAAGTGTTTTCACAACCCCAAATTAGCTATTCACATCAAGGCTCCCATAGCCCTAGTTATGGGAGATTAGCATAACATCTCAAGAGATGAAGAAGAAGAAATCATTGTGTTCTTCATAAATAAATTCACAGAATTACTTATAAAAGTTACAATAATTTTTCTTGATTCTTTAGTGAAATATGAACAAAATAGCTAGATCTACAATTGTAGCATGAATCTCAGAGAAAAATACGTTACAATGAGTTTTAGGATGGAAATGTGATAAAAGATACCTAAATAAAACCTAAACTAGGGATTTATACGTTCCCAGGAACTGGAGATTTAAAATTTGAACTTTTTAAAGCCGCATCGATGTTGATGGTTACGTTGATGACCCATCGAAAGCTTAACGATCCATCACGTGAACCGTCGCTGATGGTCCCAAACTGCTACTTTCTGGTTAAGGGGTGACGGTCATGATAATAGACTGTCATTGGCCTGATGGTCTGTCACATAGACCATCGCTTGATCACTTGAGATTCCATTCACTTTTTCAGTCTAAAGGCCAAGATGATGGTTTGTCAGAGGTCTGATGGTCCGTCACTTGGGCCGTCATAGGAGTCATCTATTTGGTCCATTCTGTTTAACCTTGACGGTCACTCTGGCGGTCTGTCACTTGGCTAACAGTCCTCCAGTTTGACCGTCAGTGGCCTTTTTCTGCTACTTTTCTAAGTTTCTTCTTTTGCTAAATCTTTGACCTGAAAACACTAAAATCTAGTATCAAATACAATAATAGTTGCTTGAATACACATAATTATCCCTTGTAAAAGGTATAAAATATTCCATCATAAGCTAGAACATCAACACCCTCAACTTAAGACAATTGCTTGTCCTCAAGCAACTCAACACCAAATCGCATGCATAAATAATACAATCATAGGCATTCAACTATTGAACTAGATTTCACATAACCACTTAACTATCATCTCACTCATATGGTCTCAACAGATCAGGATCTACAACTAGCATTATTTATAATTCAGCACATCCACAAACAGGGATACAATATCCTACAGAGATCAACAAAAAGTAAGCATAACTCAAGTTGCTCTCGTAGCCAATGAAGTCCACCACTCTTTATTTATTTAACTTGTGGAGAAAATCAAAACCCTCACACTCATTAAAAAAGTTACAAATATAGCATACATACCCATAGGTTTGCCCTTATAATCTAATGCTCTCTTATGATTGATTTGCAAAGATCAAGCAGGTCTTTCTCAAGCTTGTAATAAGGTTCCGAGGCTAGGTGAAGAAAATTTTTGGGAAAACTGACTTAAAGCTCTGATTTTTACTCTCTTTTCCCTTAATTTCTACTCACTAAGACTTTTACTTTTTCATCTCACTTTCTATGTTTTTTTATAGTCAACATCAACCACCCTCAACCTATGCTGATGCAGTTAGTTAAGGTGTATAAAGAAGGGGAATGCTTGTAAAGCCTCTCAGTCTAATGAGGCATCAGTCAAATATAGTAAGGCTTCTTTGGCCTCACCTATAACAATGTTGACCCCTATGTGGTAGGGGTACTCAAATCAGCGTTCTCCTAGCTTGGAGGAATATCAATTGGAACTGGATTTGGAGTTGCCCCCTAAGTGGGGCAGATTTGGAGAAAACTCCTGCAGCTTCATCTACAACTTTTTTCTGTAACCCGCTGAGTCTGTACCTCGGATGCTACACAGTGCTCATATTATCAAAGGACCACAAGCTAACCCATGACTAGTACTTACTGTAATAACTAAATAATAATAATACTTAAATATACAGAAACTAGGTGAAAAAATAGCCATAAAGTTCAAAACTGTAAACAATACTGAATATGGTAGCACAATACCAAAACTAAACATCAATACTAAAAGCTGAACAACCGTCTAAAAATACTCAAGCCTGAAAATCCTCTAAATTGTATGAACTGTGGAGTTGATGGGACAAGTCCCCAACTAACTTTGACTACTGAAAATGAACTAAAATGCTAAAATAAATTATCATGTCCTTGAACTATGAGGACTCACCACTAACTCTGTATGCTGAGAATCTGAACTGTTAAGGATGCTAGGGAGCCTGTGCGTCTAAACCAATGATATAAGACATTACAGTGCAAGAGAAAAATATGCATCCGTACTTTGGATGTACTGGTATACAAAGTGAGGTAGGCTGAAATGCATGGGTTCCTATGTATGAACAATACTGACTGAATGACATGAATGTAACTAAAAATAAGTACATACATAAATGCATATACTGTAACTGAGATCGTGACAACATTGAATACTGAGTCTAGATATTGATTTACTGATATCTGAGTTTCTGATACTGTATTATTGATAACTGAATGACTGTATTTGACAGTCCTAATCTTGTGGAAACATATTGAGTTTCGTACTGAGCAGAGTGATTATGTCTAACAGTCCTGAGTCTGTAGAACTGAACTGAGCTCTATATTAAGATTGAATCTAAAACTAAGACTGTGGGAAGTAATCATCTAACCGACATGCCCCTTCTCTAGTTAATTTGGGGTCTAACCTGTAACCCTAGTTGGAAGAGTGTCAATACCGTGCCACGGGTAAGGACAATCTAAGTTACCCTCATCTGGCAGGTGCTCTGAAAGAAAATGATGGGACCCTTAACTGGCAGGTTAAATCACCTAATACACCCTTAACTGGCGGGTTGATGTTTCAAACTATGGTGGCTAAGTAGTTCTGGAGAACAAGGATTGCTTTAGTTCTGGAGCACAAGGATTGCTTTAAAGGATCATAACCTCTACTGGTAGGTGAGTCCCCATCCTTGGGTTCACTCGGTGCTGAGTCCTACTCACAACTGAATCGACACTGAACTGATTCCTAGAATGTACTAAGCCTGACTAAACCATTACTACTTGTACTGTTTGACTGAACTGTACTGAGTTCACTGAGTTTCATGGGCTAAAGGAATACTACTGAGATTTTCTTAAGTTTTATAACTGACTGAAGCTCCAGGTAAATAGTTAAGTTTTTGGGTATTGAATACCCCAAGGACTCGACAACATGAAAGTTAAATCATAGAATAAGCTTGGAAAGCATAATCATGTGCGCTTGTTCACAACTTATTTATAGAAATATTTAATTAAACACTTACATGATACAACTTACACATAAGCTAACATGACATGATCTCTTTCCCTTATTAGTTCATATGAGTAATTCATCAAGCACTTGGTAGACACATGCAACCAAGGAGGAACTCCGGGAAGATCTTCGGGAAATACATCTAGGAATTCATATGCTACTGACACTAATTTAATAGTAGAGGTTTTGAACTAGAGTCCTGGAATCAAACGAGATGGTAGACACATCCCTTAGACATTATTTTTCTTGCCCAAAGGTAAGAAACAAGCTGACCCCTAAGTACTTAAGTACTACACCTCCACTTTAGGACGTGCTCATTAAAAAACTAAAACTAGACAATTTTGTTTCTATCGTCGACTGAGACATAGTAGAAATGACGTCAATCCATACCGAGAATAACATCAAAATTAGTCATCCCTAATTCGACTAAGTCTGCTGAAGTGATTTTCTGAGATATCATAATCAGGAAATTCCTGTATACCCTCCTGGCGATGATGGATTTACCCACTAGGGTAGAGACTGAGAAAGGCTCTGCTAGAATTTTGAGACTGACTATAAAATCGACAGCTATATAAGGAGTAACAAAGGACAAGGAAGCTCCTAGATCTAGAAAAGCGTAAACATACAAATCAAAAACTTGTAACATACTAGTAACCACATCAAGAGAACTCTCCTATTTTTTCGGGACTGAAGAGCATAGAGTCTATTTGGGCGCTACCCACTGGTGGCACTAGAAGTGGCACCCTACTGATTCGGGCGATCGGATTGAGCTGGGGGGCGGTTATTCTGACCCTAAGAACCTGACTAGGGATAATCTCTGACTCTGTGGCCAGGCTTGACCCACCTAAAACATACACACTGCCTATTCTACAGATACCCTGGTGGTTTTTTCCATATTTCTAACAAAAGGGATTGGTTCGGGCACTGCTAACACTGCCTTGGGGTTTAGGTCCTGATGCCCTATCCCTATTTCCATCACTAAATTTTGGCACAGGAGCATTGGATGATGACGTAGCTGGAACTGAGGATTTTGGGCGAAACTAAGAATGATTCCTACTCTCTCACTTAGGTTGAGCAAAGCTGAAGCTACCTGTTCTTGCTCTCTTGCTTTCCCTCTCATTCTCTTTATTCTTGGCCTCCTCTATCTGCTGAGAATGGACCATGAGCCTGGATATATCCATCTCTTAAATAAGCATTGCGTTCCTACACTCCTTGACCATACTGCTTGACACCCCTGACACAAACTTACTCATTTGGTATCTGCTGTCTGCCACCACATGAGGAGCATATCTAGCTAATTATGTAAATTTGAGAGAATACTCTTTCACTGTCATATTGGCCTACTTTAAATTGATAAATTCCAAAACCTTCACTTCCCTCAACTCCATTGGGAAAAACATATCCAGAAAAGCGGTGGTAAACTTTCCCCACTCTATGGGCCCTACATCTGCGGCCCTTTCTGCTTTTCACTGTTTAAACCATGAGTGATCCATATCCTGCAACTGGTATATTGCCTACTCAGCTCTCTCAACAGTGGTCACCCCTATAATATTAGTAACTTTTTGCACCTGATCAATAAATTCTTAAGGGTTCTCATCTGACTTAGACCAGATAAACAATGGAGGTTTCATTTAGGTGAAGTTCCAAATCTTGGCAGCAGCAGTATTGGCCACTGGGTTTACTAGAATAGAATCCGAGCATTCATTTTGGGCTGCCATTGAATGAGCTAGGCTGGTGAATGCTGCTCTGAACTCAGTATGGGAGACGTGTTCATCCAGTGGATCTGGATGGAGGGGCTGGGGTTCTAGATGGTCTCCCATTCCTCTTTCCTTAGTCCTCTTTAGAGGAATATTTCTTTAAAATGAGGAAAAAAGATTAGACTGAGAGTTTAAATATAGCTCATGCTCACTCACACGACATGAATATTGAAAAGAGGAAAACTTTTCATAAAACATCTCGTAGCCTCCTGTCCAAAAGTGTGGTGTGCTACAGACCCATGCACAAGACTCTACTAGATATGGATTTTAGACTTCCTATGAATATATTGAACTTTAGGCTCTTATACCAAATTTGTAACACCCCAAGTCTGTTCCCCGGATACTACACGGTGCTCATAATCCCGAAAGACCACAAGCCTACCCATGACTGGTACTTGTTGTAATAACTGAATAACAATATTATTGAAATATACAGAAATTAGGCAAAAAACTATCCATAAGATTCAATACTATAAATAATACTGAATATGGTATCACGATACCAAAACTGAACATCAATACTAAAAACTAAACAACTATCTGAAAATACTCTAGTCTGAAAAGCCTCTAAACTATATGAACTGTGGAGTTGATGGGACAAGTCCCCAACTAACTCTAACTATTGAAAATAAACTGAATTACTAAAATAAATGATCACGTTCTTAAACTATGAGGACTCACCACTAACTCTATATGTTGAGAATCTGAACTACTAAGGGTGCTCGAGAGCCCGTGCATCTAAACCTATGTAATAAGATATCATAGTGCAAGAGAAAAATATGCATCAGTACTTTGAATATACTGGTAAACAAAGTGAGGTTGGCTGAAATGCATGGGTCATATGTATGAACAATACTGACTGAATGACATGAATATAACTGAAAATGAGTACATGCATAAATGCGTATACTGTAACTGAGATCGTGACAACATTGAATACTAAGTCTAGATATTGATTTACTGATATCTATATTTCTAATTCTGTATTACTAACAATTGAATGAATGTATCTAATAGTCCTGATTCTATGGAAACATACTAAGTTTCGTACTGAGCTAAGTGACTGTGTTTGACAGTCTTGAGTCTGTAGATCTAAACTGAGTTCTATGATATTGAATCTAAAACTAAGACTTTGGGAAAAAATAAGCTAACCGACATGCCCCTTCTTTAAGTGATTTAGGGTCCAACTTGTAACCCTAGTTGGAAGAGTGTCAATATCGTGCCATAGGTAAAGACAAGCTGAGTCACCCTCATTTGGCAGGTGCTCTAAAAGAGAATGGTGAGACCTTCAAATGTCAGGTTAAATCACCTCATCAACCCTCAACTGGCAGGTTGATGTATCAACCTATACTTGCTATGTAGATCTGAAGCTCAAGGACTACTTCTAAGAATCATACCCTATACTGGTAGGTGAGTCTCCATCATTGGGTTCACTCGGTGCTGAGTCCTACTCCTAACTAAATAGATACTGAACTAATTCCTAGACTATACTATACTTGACTGAACCGTTACTGATTGTACTATTTGACTGAACTGTAGTGAGTTCACTGAGTTTCGTGGATTGATGGAATACTATTGAGATTTTCTTGAGTTCTATAACTGACTGAAGCTCTAGGTAATACCCCCAGGACTCGATAGTATGGAAGGTAAATCATAGCATTAGCTTGAAAATCATAATCATCTGCGCTAGTTCACAATTCATTCATGGAAATATTTTATCAAACACTTGGATGATACAACTTGCACATAAGATAACATGACATGATCTCTTTCCCTTATTAGTTCACATGAGTAATTCATCAAGCACTTGGTGGGCATACATATGCACATAACATGAAACAACAAGTAGATATCATAATTTAAATCCCCATTGATAGTTTCAAGGGTTTTACATGGATCCTCATGATATTACATACTTATCAATTAACCTCACATAAAATACATCATAAAACATGGATTAGAATCCCAATTAATCATTATAAACATGAATATAATCAAACCCAACATGGAATTTATAAAATCCATAAACTTGAAGTTTAAAAATAGTTTCTTGGACTCCAAGGGTAGAAGGGACCCTTGGATGAACACTTCGCATACCTTAATTACTACTTTTGAGAAGATTGAAGTGAGTTCTTGAGACTTGAATTCTTGAACTTCATGAGGCTAGGTATTGCTTTTGAGTGATTTTTTGAGTAAAGAATGAGATTTTTCCCTTTAGGCTTATTAATTTCGTGTTAAGGCTGAATAAGGTGCAAAAATGACCCATCTTCTCCCACAACCCGTATTAAAATAATGCTGAACAAGGTTGCCCTCACGTTGCGACCCCTACTTGGGTCAAGTAGCCATCACGATGTGACACCTACTCAGGTCAAGTAGCCATCGTGGAACGACCCTTACTTGGGTTGACTGGCCCTCGCGACGTAGGGCTATCACAACCCTTCACTGTTTTGGGTATCCAAACTCACCCTTATGCTTGTCTAAAAAATTCAAAACTTGCTTGAGATGACCTACAAGTGACCCTGATCATGAATCAATTTAAAAATCGACTAATGCTGGGAAGGTTGGAAATAAAATCCTCCAAATTTGGAAGGCTAAAATGATTCTAAGTCTTGATACTTAGCTAAAAATTTCCTAGTCTGGGACCCCTTAACAAGCTTAAAGAACTGAGTTAAGCTAAGAATTTTGTGGGGTTTTTACAATATCTACCCCTTGGGAATATTTGTCCTCGAATAAGACTGACTAAGCTAAGAATACTGGTAGACTGAACTTACTTACTGAACTTGAACACCTGAAACATGATTATCTGATTGTCATTACTAATATATTGAATCTCATACTAAACATGCATATCTGATGCATTAATACATGACTGATCTAACTAATGAACACATGACTGAACATGCAATGATTATTGATACCAAGTTTGTAATGGAAAATCTGAGCATAAAACTGATTAAGCTTAAGGAAAACCATTACCTTGAGCTGAATCTGAGTTTGCAGAAAAGAGGTGAGGATACTTGGTCCGCATATCTACTTTTACTTCCCAAGTATCTCCCTCAATTGACTGATTCCACCAAAGAACTTTGACTAGAGGAACTTCTTTGTTCCTCAGTCTGCGAATCTGATAATCAAGGATTTCGACTGGAATCTCTTCGTAAGAGAGGTTGTTCTAAACATCTATGCCCTCTATGGGGACTACAGATGATGGGTCACCTATGCATTTCTTTAGCAAGGAGACATAAAACACTGGATGGACTAAAGATAGATCTGAAGGCAACTCAAGCTCATAAGCTACCTTTTCAAAACGGCTGACAATTCGGTAAGGACCGACATATCAGGGACTAAGCTTCCCCTTTTTGAAAAATCTCTTCACTCCCATCATGGGAGAGATTTTCAAGTACATATAGTCACTGATCTCAAACTCAAAATCTTTTCTGTGCAACTCAGCGTATGATTTCTTTCAGCTCTGAGCTATCTTAAGCCTTTCCCTGATCAGCTAAACTTTCTCTAAGGTATCAAATACCAAGTCAGACCTTACCACTATGGCCTCACTCACTTCAAACCAACCAATGGGAGATCTACACCTCATCTCATAAAGCACTTCAAATTGATCCATCTGAATACTGGAATGATAGTTGTTGTATGTGAACTCAATCAAAGGCAAGTGGTCATCCCAACTACTTTTAAAATCTATCGCACATGCTCGCAGCATATCTTCTAAAGTATGAATGGTCCTTTTTTGTTGACCATCTATCTGAGGGTGAAAAGTTGTACTGGGGTGAACTCGAGTACCAAGACCCTTTTGGAATGCTTTCTAGAAATGAGAGGTGAACTGGGTACCTCTATCTGAGACAATGGACAACGGAATACCATGTAATCTGACCAACTCTCTGATATAGAGTTTGGCATAATCTTTGGCTGAATAAGAGGTATGGACTGGTAGGAAATGAGCTGATTTGGTCATCCTATCTACAATGACCCAAACTAAATCATGCTGATGATGAGTACGAGGCAAACCCATCACAAAGTCCATGTTCACTTCTTCCCATTTCCAGGTGGGAATGCTGAATACCTACATGGACCCATTAGGCTTCTGATGCTCAATCTTAACCTGCTGGCATGTTCAATACTTAGCCACAAACTCTGCAATATCTCTCTTCATCCCACTCCATCAATATATCTCTCACAAATAACGGTACATCTTAGTGGTCCCTAGATGAATAGAGTAGCGCACACCATGCGCTTCTGCAAGAATTCGCTACCTCAAGTCATCTACACTTGTCACACATAGTCGACCCTGGCAATGCAAAACACTATCTCCACCTTGGGAGAAAACCTCTATTTTCTGATCTCTGACTAATTCTTTCAACTTGACTAGATTGGGATCCCTATCCTGCTTTTCCTTCACTTCAAAAACTAGGGATGATTTTAAACTACTCTGCAACCATATACTACCTTTTACTGAATCGACTAAGCGACACCTAGTCGGGATAGCTGATGGACCTCCTAAACTAACTTCTTCTTTTCATCATCCACGTGAGTAACACTGCCTATAGACATTTTACTAAGAGCATCAACCACTACATTGGCCTTGCCTGGATGGTATAGAATATTCATGTCGTAATCTTTTAATAACTTCAACCACCTTTTCCGACGAACGTTTAGATATTTTTGAGAGAACACATACTGAAGGCTCTTATGGTATGTGAACACATCAATGTACACCCCATACAAATAGTGCCTCCAAATCTTTGGGGTAAATACTAATGCTGCTAACTCAAGATTATGAGTAGGGTAATTCTGCTCATGGGGTTTAAGCTGTCTAGAGGCATAGGCTATGACCTTACCTCTCTATATCAGAACACACCCCAGGCCAACTTTGAAGGCATCACAATACATAACAAAGTCATCTGAACCATTTGGTAGGGTCAAAACTAGAGCTGTAATGAGTCAAGTCTTCAACTCCTAAAAACTCTTTTCACATGAATCTGATCACTGGAATTTAACTTTCTTCTAAGTTAGTCTGGACATAGGGGATGCAATAGATGAAAATACCTCAACAAACCATTGGTAATAGCTGGCGAAACTCAAAAACTCCTAATATCTGATAGAGAGATGGGACTAGTTTAGTTTCTCACTGCTTCGGTCTTTTGGAGATCAATTATAATGCTATCACCAAAAATTATATGGCCAAGGAAAGCTACTGACCTTAGCCAAAATTTGCACTTACTGAATTTGGTGAATAACTGATGATTTCTAAGAGTTTATAATACTATTCTGAGATGGTCTGCATGATCATGTTCACTACGGGAGTAGATGAGAACGTCATCTATAAAGACTATGACGAACATATCCAAGTACTACTTGAACACACGATTCATCAAGTCCATGAAAGTTTCTGGGGCATTAGTAAAACCAATGGACATGACTAAAAATTCGAAGTGACCATACCGAGTTCTGAAAGCTATTTTTGGAATGTCATACCCCCTAAATCTGAGCAGATGATAGCCTAATCTAAGGTTTATATTAGAGAAGTAACTGGCACCCTGAAGTTGGTCAAACAAGTCATCAATTCTGGGAAGTGGATACTTGTTCTTGACTGTGACTTTATTTGACTGAGGATAGCTAATACACATTCTAAGGGAACCGTCTTTCTTACACATGAATAAAATTAGTGCATCCCACGGGGACATACTGGGTCTGATAAATCCCTTATCTAGGAGATTTTTCAACAGTTCTTTTAATTTTAAGAGTTCTGTAGGTGCCATTTTGTATGGCAGAATAGATATAGGCTTAGTAACTAGGAGAAGATTAATTTCGAAATTAATTTCCCTTTTAGGAGGAACTCCTGGAAGATCTTCAAGAAATACATCTAGGAATTCATATGCTATTGACACTGATTTAAGAGTAGAGGTTTCTGAACTAGAGTCCTAGACTCAAATGAGATGGTAGACACATCCCTTCAATATCATTTTTCTTTCCCAAAGGTAAGAATATACCTCCACTCTAGGACGGGCTCATTAAAAAACTAAAAATAGACAATTTTGTTCTTGTCGTCGACTGAGGCATAGCAGAAATGATGCCAATCCATGTCGAGAATGACATCAAAATTAGTCATCCTTAATTCGACTAAGTCTGCTGATGTGATTTTTTGAGATATCATAATCAGGATATTCCTGTGTACCCTCCTGGTGATGATGGATTTACCCACTAGGGTAGAGACTGAGAAAGGATCTGCTAGAATTTCGAGACTGACTCTGAAATTGACAGCTATATAAGGAGTAACAAAGGACATGAAAGCTCCTAGATCTAGAAAAGCATAACATGCAAATGATAAACTTGTAATATACTAGTAACCACATCAAGAGAACTCTCCTGATCTTGTCAGGACTGAAGAACATAGATTCTGTTTGGGCGCTACCCACTGGTGGCACTAGAAGTGGCACCCTGCTAATTTGGGCGATCGGATTGAGCTGGGGGACAGTTATTCTGACCCTAAGAACCTGAATAGGGATAATCTCTGACTCTGTGGCTAGTCTTTCCACAGATGAAACATACATCACTGCCTACTCTATAGATATCCTGGTGGTTTCTGCCATACTTTTGACAAAAGGGATTGGTTCAGGCACTGCTAACACTGCCTTGGGGTTTAGGGCCTGGTGCCCTATCCCTATTTCCATCACTGAATTTTGATACAGGAACACTGGATGATGATGGAGCTAGAACTGAGGATTTTGGGCGAAACTAAGAACGATTCCTACTCTCTGACTTAGGCTGAGCGAAGCTGAAGCTAGCTGTTCTTGCTCTCCCTCTCCTTCTCTTTATTCTTGGACTCCTCTATCTGCTGAGAATGGACCATGAGCCTGGATATGTCCATCTCCTAAATAAGCATTGCGGTCCTACACTCCTTGACCATACTGCTTGACACCCCTGACACAAACTTACTTATTCGGTATCTGCTATCTGACACCACATGAGGAGCATATCTATCTAATTGAGTAAACTTGATAGAATACTCTTTCACTATTATATTGACCTACTTCAGATTGATAAATTCCAAAACCTTTTCTTCTCTCAACTCCAGTGGAAAGAACCTATCCAGAAAAGCAGTGGCAAACTTCTCCCACTATATGGACCCTGCATCTGCGTCCCTTTCTACTTTCCACTATTTAAACCATAAGTGAGCCACATCCTGCAACTGGTATACGACTAACTTACCACTCTCAATAGTTGTCACCCCAATAATATTAGTAAATTACTGTACCTGATCAAGAAATTCCTGAGGGTACTCATCTGAATTAGACTCAATAAATGATGGAGGGTTTATTTGGGTGAACTCCTAAATCCTGTCAGCAACAGTATTGGCCACTGGGTTGGCTAGAACAAAATTTGGATATTTATTTTTGGATGCCACAGAATTAGCTAGGGTGGTGAATGTTGCTCTAAACTCGGTGTGGGAGAGTGTTCATCCAGTGGATCTGGCTGGACAAGCTGAGGTTCTGGCTGGTCTCCTAATCCATTTCCCTTAGTCCTCTTTGGAGGTATATTTTTGTAAACAAAGGAGAAAGGATTAGACTGAGAGTTTAAAAGAAGCTCATGCTCACTCACACGACATGAATGTTGAAAGAAAGAAAACTTTTCCTAAAATATCTCGTAGCCTCTTGTCCATAAGTATGGTACGCTACACACCCATGCACAAGACTCTACTAGATGCGGCCTTTAGACTTCCTAGGACTCTATTGAACCTTAGGCTCTAATACCAAGTTTGCAATGCCCCAAGTCTGTATCTCAGATACTACACGATGCTTATAATTTCAAAGGACCACAAGGTAATCCATGACTGGTACCTACTATAATAACTGAATAACAATAATACTGAAATATGTAGAAATTAGGCAGAAAATTGGCCATAAGGTTCAATACTATAAATAATACTAAATAAGGTATCACAATACCAAAACTGAACATCAATACTGAAAACTGAACAACTGTCTGAAAATACTCTAGTCTGAAAAGCCTCTAAACTGTATGAACTATCGAGTTGATGGGATAAGTCTCCAACTAACTTTGACTACTAAAAATGAACTAAAATACTGAAATAAATGATCACATCCTCAAACTATTAGGACTTACCATTAACTCTGTATGTTGAGAATCTGAACTGCTAAGGGTGCTCGAGATCCCGTCCGTCTAAATCTATGATATAAGACATTATAGCACAAGAGAAAAATATGCATCAGTACTTTGAATGTACAGGTATGCAAAGTGAGCTAGGCTGAAATGCATGGGTTCATATGCATGAACAATACTGACTGAATGACATGAATATAACTGAAAATGAGTACATACATAAATGTGTATACTGTAACTGGGACCGTGACAATATTGAATATTGATTTACTGATATCTGAGTTATTAAAACTGTATTACTAATAACTAAATGATTGTATCTGACAATCCTGATTCTGTGAAAACGTACTAAGTTTCGTACTGAGCAGAGTGACTGTGTCTGACAGTCTTGAGTTTGTAGAACTGAAATAAGTTTTATACTGAGACTGAATCTAAAACTAAGACTCTGGGAAGTAATCATCTAATTGGCATGCCCCTTCTCTAACTGATTTGAGGTCCAACTTTTAACCCTAGTTAGAAGGGTGTCAATATCATGCCATGGGTAAGGATAAGATGAGTCACCCTCATCTGGTAGGTGCTCTGAAAGAGAATGGTAGAACCCTCAACTGAAAGGTTAAATCACCTCATCAACCCTTAACTGGCAGGTTGATGTATCAACCTATGTTGTATACGTAGTTCTGGAGCTCAAGGACTACTTCTAAGGATCATACCCTCTACTGGCAGGTGAGTCCCCATCCTTGGGTTCACTCGGTGCTGAGTCCTACTCCCAACTGAATATACACTGAACTAACTCATAGACTGTACTAATCTTGACTGAACCATTCTGATTGTATTATTTTACTGAACTGTACTGAGTTCACTAAGTTTCGTGGACTGATGGAATACTATTGAGATTTTCTTGAGTTATGTAACTGACTGAAGCTCTAGGTAAATAGCTAACTTTTCGGGTATTGAATACCCCCAGGACTCGATACTTAGCTAAAATTTTCTAAGTTTAGGACCCCTTAACAAGATTTGAGGACTTAGTTAAGCAAAGAATTTTATGGGGTCTTACATTTTCTGTCTCTTCTCTTTATCTCTCTTCGACCTTTTTGTAGTTTTTCTCATATCTTGGGCTTTCCTTTCTTCTGTTATCATTGCTTCTTGCCTTCTTCTTTTGGCAGCTTTCCTATCAGCACTTTCATCTACTTGCTTGCCTTTGTCCTTGAGCGATCCCTATTAAGTAAATAATTCCCTCATCTTTATCACTGATAACCAGCGCAGGGTCAAAAATGAGTTATTGTGGTTGCAGTTTCAGCTCTGCTATGTCCGTCTATGCTTGCCTGAATTCTACCATGAACTTTGCAAAATTTGGAATAGACATCGTATCCAGCCTTTGTTGACACGCTCTTCCATGTGGTCCACTTTGATCTAAATGTTTTGAAAAGGACGGATTGCCTCAGCTTCAATACGGTCAACCAAAGGCTTGAATTGTGTAGCCCATGTGTCTAGGTACTTCTGAAACTTTTTTGTTGTTTGATAGACTTGGCAAAATTTTCTTGTGTCAACCTGTACTCCAAATACTGGGGTGGGATAGATGTAGTGTATGGAGTCTCACCCATTGGCGACATAGATGCTATCCTACATAAGTACTAGGCAACACATAATCAGGTGGCACATAAGTAGTGATGGGCAATGACATACCTGTGGGAATCTCATAAGTATCAATGGTTGGAGCTAACTGTGTCTGATAAGCAGGAGGTTTGTTTACTCATATTTTATATTTTGAGTCATTTTTTGTCTTTTCAATGTCCTGCCTGTGAGTTCTCGCACCTCATTGTCAACTCCTCGAATTAAAGGAACATTAGCTAGCCTGCATAATTTCATGATCAAATACAGAAATGGTAACGCACTTGCCACTTAAAATTAAATTATGTGTCCAAGGTTAAAAGGGTCAATTTTCCCCTCCTATATAAGCTTCCAAACACGGTATTCAACCCTTATTCATCCAAAATATTGATGTTTTTTCTCAAATACTCTCAAGAACTCAAGCTAGGGTTTTCATAGAAAGTCCAATGTCAAGAAGGTCTCACCATCAGTTATCACAAAATCATGAACTAAGGTATGCATAGTGTTCATTCATGGACTCCTTTCATCCATGAAGTCCAAGAATTCATTTTAACTACAAGTTATGGATTTTCTTCATGTTTTCATGCTTTGTATGTTCTTTTTCATGTTGATAAATAAGGAATTGATTTCTATTCCATGATTTGATGGTAAATTCCATGTGGGTTGATTAGTATAGATAAAGATTTATGAAATCTCATGACTAAAACCTTGTATGATGGAATTGGAATTGAAGCATGATGTTTAATTGTCGTATAATGTGCTTTACATGTACTATGCCTACAATATGTTTGATTAAATGCCTAGATGAAGAAAAATTGTCTAACTAGCATGATATCATGAAATTCCCATGTATGTACAAGTTTATGCCTATTACATATTTGATCCTGTACCCAAAATATTAGTTGTGTGCCAAGATCCATGTCATGTTTTCACGATACTCTCAGTCAAACTATGAACTCTTAAACTTCAGATAGTCTTATGACTCAGGAAAAATCTCCATGATCTCATGACTCAGTCAGATGTCAGATATCAGTAGTATTCCATTAGCGACAAAAATTTAGTAACTCAGTCCATGCTCAGTTCAATTCAGTAAATCATGATCAGTGTCCATTCAGATGTGAGTAGGAATTAGCACCGAGTGAACCCAAGGATGGGGACTCACCTGTTATATGAGGGTGTGATTCCTAGAAATAATCCTTGCATTCCAGAACTATGTAGCCAGTATAGGTTGAGACATTGGAGCCTGCTATATGAGGGTAGATGAGGTGGCTTACCTGTTATGTGAGGGTTCCCACCATTCTCGCTAGAATTACCTATTATATGAGGGTTACTCACATGTTGTCCTTACTAGTGGCGCGGTATTGACACCCTTCCAGTCGGTTAGATACTACTTCCCACAGTTTCATGATACAGAATAAGGACTGTCAGATACAGTCAATCAGTCTCAGTAATAGAACTCAAATAGTTCTTCAGATTTCAGGACTATCAGATACAGTCAACTTAGATATAGTACAGAACTCAGATAGTTCCATCAGATTTAGGACTGTCAGCTACAATCACCCACGTTATCAGTTATACTCAGATACAGTTATTCATGTTATCAGTTATATTTAGAAACAGTCATTCATGTTATCAGTTATGTCATGTTATCAGTGTCCAGACTCAGTAGTCATGCTACTACGGTATCAGTATCATGTTATCACGTTGCCAGTTACAGTTACATATTTATGCATATATTTTCACATTCATGTTAGACAGTCAGTTTGCATTATTCATGCATGTGAACCATTACATATAGCCTACCTCACATGTATACTCAGTACACATGTACTGACGCATTCGCACTATGGTGCTTTCTTTTTATGTTACACCATAGGTTCAGAGACACGAGTTCCAGATCAACAGTAGATTCCAAACTCAGCAGTCAGAGTAGAAATGAGTCCTCATCCTTTAAGCACATAATGATTTTCTAGTATTTTATTGATTAGCTTATTAGTTGGAGTTAGTTAGGGACATGTCCCATCAACTTCTTATTCAGATTATTCAGACAATAGAGGCTTTCAGACTAGATGTAGACTAGATACAAACATTCATGTTCAAACTTCAGTATTTTCAGTTTTGTTTTGGGTATTCTATTACCCCACACAGATGTTACGCTATTCAGTTATGTTCATGATCAAACCTTATGGTCTTTCAGTGCATGTTTCCGCATTATTATGTTATCTTATGCAGTATATAGGTACGGATATCATTCATGGGTTAGCTTGTAGTCCTTCGGGGTCATGAGCACCGTGTAGCATTCTGATTCAGTAAATAGGGTCATTACACATAGGCATCTCATGGTGCTTTGAGATTGACCCTTGTCTCTGGCATTGGTCACACCTCCTCACAAACTCATATGCATTTTTGAATAAGGTCGGCCAATAATAACCGCTCTGCAACACTTTTCTCTCAGTACGGCCACCTGCATGGTAACCACCGACTGAAGAACAATGACAAGCTTCCAGGATACTCAACATGTCCACCTATGGGATACACTACCTGATAATGTTATCTGCACACCACCAAAATAAATATGGCACATCCCAGAAGTAGTGTGTATCATCATGGGGAAACTTCTTCCTTTGGTGAAAAAAATTATTCTCTGGGATAATTTCAATTACCACATAATTTTCAAAGTCCGTGTACCGTGGTACTCCTTCAAGTGCAACAGGCACGATTTTCTCATCCAAAAATATATCATCAATTTTGAGCTCATCCTCGACTGTTTGATCTCCTTCAAGTCTGGAAAAGTGATCTGCAACTTGATTCTAGCATCCTTTCCGATCTTTGACTTCAAAGTCAAACTCTTGAAGAAACAACACCTATCTGATTAGCCTTGGCTTAGCATCCTTCTTTGCCATCAGATATCTCAAGGCAGTGTGATCTATGTGAACCACCACCATGGTTCCCGTAAGTAAGACCAAAACTTCTCATAAGAATAGACAACCACGAGAAGTTCTTACTCAGTAACAGTATAATTTTTTTGAACCCCATTTAATGTATTACTTGCATAGTAAATGGGATGAAACAATTTTTTTTTCTTTTGGCCAAGCACATCCCCAAGCGCCACTCCGTTTGCGCCACACATGATTTTGAACATCTTTGACCAATCCGGCGCGACAATAATTGGGACATCAACTAATTTCTCCTTAATGCATTCAAATGCCTTCTTGCAATCATCATTAAAGGTGAACTTGGCCTCCTTATCCAAAAGCTTGCAAAGTGGATTTGCAATCTTGGAGAAGTCTTTTATAAAACGATGATAAAATCCCGCATGACCAAGGAAACTACAAACTCCCTTTACTGAAATGGGGGGTGGTAATTTCTCAATAACCTCGACCTTTGCCCGGTCGACTTCAATTCCCTTGGCTAAAATTTTGTGACCAAGGACAATACCTTCTTTCACCATAAAGTGGCATTTTTTTCAATTTAGCACGAGATTGAATTCCTCGCACTGTTGTAATGCTCTACTCATATTTACCAAACAAAGTACAAAAGAATCACCTACCACCAAAAAGTCATCCATAAACACCTCCAAGGTGTCTTCCACCATATCGAAAAAAATAGACATCATGCGCCATTGAAAGTTAGCGGGTGCATTACACAGACTAAATGACATCTGCTTGAAAGCAAAAATACCATACGGGCAAGTGAATGTTGTCTTCTCCTAATCCTCTGGGCGATAGAAATCTGGTTATAGCCCGAATACCCATCCAGGAAAAAATACCAACCTCTTCCTTCCAACCGATCAATCATTTGATCCATAAATGGAATTGGAAAGTGGTCCTTCAAAGTCCATGAGTTGAGCTTACGATAGTCCATGCAAACTCTCCACCCAGTCACAGGCTTGAGCGGAATCAACTCATTTTTCTTATTTACTACTACAGTCATGCACCCTTTCTTGGGCATTCATTAGATAGGGCTTACCCACTTACTATCAGAAATAGGGTATACAAATACTGCATTAAGCTATTTAACGATCTCCTTCTTAACAACTTCTTTCATCGGTGGGCTAAGTCGGCGTTGTTGCTCAATGGTTGGTGTAAAATCTTCATCAAGCTGAATCTTGTGAGTTCAAATACATAGAGGACTACCAATAATATTAGTAATAGTCTAGCCTATAGCCTGTTTGTACCTTCTACGCACAGATATAAGTGCCTCAACCTGTTGCTCACCCAAATATGTTGCAATGATCACAAGTAAAATATTTCCACTGCCTAGAAACACATACCATAGATGGCCTGGCAACTCGTTCAACTCTAACAGCGGTGGCTCTTTAATAGATGGCTTAGCCGGTGGCGTTGGGAAATTTTTAGATATAAATCTAGCTTTTTGGGAGAATATGAATATGATCCTATTCCCGTTAAGGAACACACTATATCCTCGTATTCCTCAATACCTTCGCTATCAAAGTTCATCAATACTACAGCTAGAGGCTCAACAACAAATTTCTCTTCGATCGGCACCTTTTGCTCATCTTCATAATAAACATCAACAATAGAGAATGCACTCATTTCCTTGTGCTGCTTTATAAAATAACACACATCAAATCAAACAACCTCATCATTAAGTCTAAACAGGAGCTCATTAGCTCACAGATCAATAAGCACACTTCCGATTATGAGAAAAGGTCTGCCCAAGATTATGTGTACCTCAAAGTCCACCTCGCAATCCAAAATAAAAAAATTCACAGAAAATATAAAGCTGGCTACCCTTACAAAAACATCATACAATATTTCCACTGGCTACTTCACTGATCTGTCTGCCATCACTAGTTGCATATTAGTGGGTATAGGATCCCCCAAACCCAACTTTTTATAAACAATAAGTGGCATCAGGTTAATACTTTCTCGAGATCACATAAGGCCTTAGCAAAATCAAGCGACCCAATAGTATAAGGGATGGTGAACGCTCCCAGATCTTCTTTATTTTGTACCAAGGATCTTATCAAAATGGCACCACAATGGTGATGATTATCCACTGATTCGTAACTAACTATTATATTCTTCATCCCAAGGTCTTTCAGAAACTTAGCATATCCGGGCATGTGCTCTAGTGCCTTCACCAAAGGCACATTCATCGTTAGCTACTTCAGCATCGCCAAAAATTTGCTAAGCTTTGTGTCATCAGCCTTCTTTTTTAATCAATGGGGAAAGGGAGGAGGTGGCTTTGGGAGAGTAGTAACCACTGCTTTCTTCTCCTTTCCCTTTTTTTTCTAACTCATCAAACAACTGATGGTTAGATGGACTCTCATTACCCTCCAACTTCTCAGACTCTACTGGACGGTTTTTATCATCTTTTGCATCTTCTTCAATCACATTATTAATCACACCTTTTCCCATAGAAGGGTCATTAATACTTTACCACTCCGAGTGGTAACTGCTATGCAAAAACCATCATTTCAAGAATTTTACATTATATCACTCAGCAATGTACCGCTCTTCCTCTGATTAAATGCCGCTAAGACTTGGCTCATTTGCTGCTCCAACTATTTGATAGATGTTGAATGCGAATTAAATAGCTGACTCATTGAGGATAAGTCACTCTTCATAGTTGTCACACCAGCATTGTTTGCTTCAACCTTTTTTAAAAGCTTCTCCATTATGTCCTCCATGGATATCTTGCCTAAACTGGTAGCAGTATTATCATGACTTCCAGGAGGTACATACAGTTCACTCCTGTCATTTTTATTCTTCCAACTTCCTTGGTCCCTATCTTTATAACCAACTTTATCATAATAGTTTTGACCTTGGTTCCCTTGGCTATTGCCTTGAAAACCTCCCTAATTGTTTAGATAGTTGGCCTTCTTCTCTGAATTATAATCAGATCTACTTTGTGACCCAATATATTTCACCTTCTTAGTCTTCCTAGATAATAGATGTTTAGTAAGCAAATCCAGATGGGTTTTTATGTGTGTCATATCTTGGTCACGTTCTTCCATCTTCTGTTGTTGCTCTGCAGACATACCACTAGACATAGTAGGGCTTGCTACCACAGAATCACTAGTATGCCAATCTCTACTTGTCTTAGTCAACCACTCTAATATATCGGCAACCTAAGTGAAAGTAAGCTCCGTGAATGCTCCTTTTGTAGCATTGTCCAAGGTTCGTTTAGTGATAAAGTTTAAAGCTTTATAGAAAGTCTCCATCAAATGCTCATTGATCATCTTGTGGTTGGGGTACTGTGTCAACTTCTTCATGAATCGCATTCAAGTTTTATGTAGTGCCTCATATGGTAATTGTATGAAGTTTCTAATTTCATCCCTCAACGGTAACATCCTAGAGGGCAGAAAGAACCTTTCTCGGAAAGCTCATTTTATTTGGCTCTAGTTTGTTATAGAATTGGGGGCCAACTCATTCAACCACATTATTTCCTCCCATACAGAGACAACAGGAATAACTAAAGATGAATTACATTCTTTTCAACATCAGGGTTGTTAAAGAATTTGCAAATATTGATGAAATTCACTAAGTGAATATTTAGGTAGTCCCCTGGAAGCCCTCCAAACAACCCCTTGAGATTAAGCAGTTGTATCATGGTACTTTTTATGTTAAACTTCACCCCTGGTGCCAATTATAGTGGAATAATCGCTCCAGTATCACCAACCTCATCCAAGTCTATGTCATCTTTCTCATCAGGTGCTACTGCACAACAGGTTATCGGTTTGCTCTTTCTCTAGCTTCCCGATATATATTCACAGGCACTGTTACGTTCTCAGCATGCCTCCTATTTTCTGATTTGATCAAATCATCATCCCTCAAATCTTCCACATTAGTATTAGGGACATGGGATGGTTGACCATCATTCTATTGATTAACTTGTGCTCTAGCCAAGGCAGCTAGTCTCTCAACTTCTTGTTGCGCTTCTATTCTGCCGATTAGATGTGGTTCAGGATTGAAGGGTACTAATGGTTCTCCTAAACTTCTGGTGCATGGCATAAACAACAATGAGCCTGTAATCAACCAAAAGCAACAAATAAAAGTAAAATTTAAGAAACTTGACCAAAGGTCAATTAACAATCACAAACTTAATTGACAACGGTATTCCCCGGCAATGGCACCAAAATTTGATACGCCAAAATTACAACTTTCATTAGAAAGTATAAGTGGTCATCATCAAATATAGAACCCAACTAGGTTAGGGTCGAATCCCACAGGAAATACTGTGCAAACTAAGTGTTATGGTTGTTAATGAACTGTTGATCAAAGGTTCCAGAGTAAAGAGGGTTTTGACTTGTCAACAATATCCAAATGTTTGTAGCAAGTTGATTTCCAACTATTGAGTTCTATTCCAAGTGTTAATTTAATGAGAGAAGACAAACTAGAGTTATGTTAACCGAGATTTTCAAGCAGTCGGGGTTGTGAATTATCTTGAGTTTCACGTTATAACTTCAATTGTTAAAGTTGTTGAATTCTAAAGTTTGCCCATTTGTTTCTCAACCTAAGTGGATAATTTACCCTTCAATTCTTTCGAACTTAAAGAATACATTGGTTTATTCAACTATTCTTTCATGCAGGTTGATCCCGTTAAGGCATCAACCCAAAACCCAAATGTTAAAGCCTTTAGATTTCATGTAAACCTATTCTTTTTCCAACATACACTTTTCTACTCAAATAAGTGATGTTCTTGGGCTCAGCCTTTAAGTTTGCAACCAAGAAAGGTCATTAATATGAAGAAGGGTTTATACAATCTCAATTAAGTATGAAAACCAAGTGTTTTCACAACCCCAAATCAGCTATTCACTTCAAAGCTCCCATAACACTAGTTATGGGAGATTAGCCACACATCTTAAGAGAAAAAAAAGAAGAAGAAATCATTGTTCTCTTCATAAATAAATTCAGAGAATTACTTACAAAAGTTACAATAATTGTTCTTGATTCTTCAGTGAAATATGAATAAAATAGCTAAATCCACAATTGTATCTTAAATCTCAGATAAAAACACATTACAATGAGTTTCAGAATGGAAATATGAAAAAAAATACCTAAATAAAACCTAAACTGGGTATTTATATGTTCCCAGGTACTGGGATTTAAAATTTGAACTTATTAAAGCCGCATTTAAGTTGACAGTCATGATGACGGTCTGTCATGTGAACCATCGCTGATGGTCCTAAATTGCTACTTTCTGGTTAAGGGGTGACGCTCATGTTGACAGGCCGTCATTGGCCTGACGGTCCGTCATGTATACCGTCGCTTGATCACTTGAGATTTCATTCACTATTTCAGTCTGAGCCCAAGTTGACGGTTCGTCAAATGTCTGACGGTCTGTTACTTGGACCATCACATGAGTCATCCACTTTGTCCATTCTGTTTAACCTTGACAGTTAATCTGGCGGTCCGTCACTTGGCTGACGGTCCGCCAATTTGACCGTTAGTGGCCTTTTTCTTCTACTTTTCCAAGTTTCTTCTTCAGCTAAATTCTTGACCTGAAAACACTAAAATCCAGTATCAAATTCAACAATAGTTGCTTGAAAATACACAATTATATCTTGTAAAAAGGTGTAAAATATTCCGTCAAAAGCTGAAATATCAGTGAGCTATCATAGTGTCCAACGACTAGTTCCCTTATAGGAAAACCTCACATTAGGGAGAGGTGTCATACTCTTTCCAAGGAGTATAACCTAAGATAAGTGATCACATCTGTAACTGTCATTCATATAGAAATGGGAATAATTTGATAATCTGAACCTACGTTGGCTCGTAGTTCTGGGGCATGTGAACATACCCAACTCAGTGTTAAATACTACTCCCTTTTAATCTGTATGCTCATTCTGTAGGAAATCCACTTTTAAAACTATTATAAGGGTTATAATGAAAACCAATTGTGTATCTGTTTACTGTAAACTATAATGAAAACTGTAAAGTGAATTACATATCTAATCTGAGAAACAAAAAGATTAAATTTTGATATAAAATATGAAAATATCTAATTATGGGACGCTTAAAAGCATAATCTTCTTGAACTATCAACATTCAAACTACGGCTTGATAAACCATGCATCAGTTTCATGCCAAATCATCATAAAGTTCATGCTAAATAATGAAAATCTTGATAGTTCAATGCTAAATCTAGAAATTAATGTCATGCACATAAAAATACAAAAGTAGACATGCAATTCAACATTTAAGTCAGTTGTAATATCATAATTTTCAAATAACAATATTTGGATATGAACCCCAATTTAAAACTCATGTAAATTCATGTGAAATTAACTTCAAAAACTAATTTTGGACACAAGGATCAAAGAATTATCCTTGTTGAAAATCCCACATACCTTAATTGACGAATAGATAAAGAAGCTTGAACTTTGAGTTCCTATTTGTGCCTTTAATGATTGTTTCTTGAAGATCTTGAATTGAGAATCTTGAATTTTGGGTTATCTTGGAAAAAGAATGGTGGAATTTGGGTTTCTTGAGGATTTGAAATTGAAGTTCTAGGTTTTCTTGGAGAGTAATTTGTTGAAATATGAGCGTATAATGCTTAGAATAGGTTTAACTCCTTGTTATTCATGATTTGGGAGCTTGGAAAAGACTAAATTGCCCTTTGAAATTTTACGTTTGGAACTAGAATCCTAATTTTGGGCCTCAGCACAAGGCGCCACAATCGCGTTGGCTCACTAGAAAAATGAAGAGTGTCATTTCGAGCTCTGACATGACGCGATGCTATCACGTTGCGTCACTAGAAAAGGACGAGTGCAAAATTGCACTCCAGCGCGATGTGGTGTCTGCTCCACCGCGATTTCTGGTATGATACTGGCCAATTGCGGAGAGTTACTGGAAAGGGACGAATGAGATTTTGGACTTCATCGTGATGCGGCGTAATTGCAATGCTCCACTGGAAAACAGACAATTGCGAATCTGCGCTTCACCGCAACGTGGTGCTATCGCAGTGCTCTACAACTTTTCACTAAAAATACCATAACTTCTCACCCGAAATCGAATTAAGGTGAAATTGGTATCACTGAAAAGTTGGTCCAATTATCTACCATTTGGTGGGTCTAGAGCTGGAAAATTCTACAAGTATCAAGATTTATATATTTTTAAAGTTTACCCTTGACACACTAGGAGTTAAACGGGACTAGGAAAAGTATTGGGTATTATAGTTAGGGTACGAATTCCTCTACCCTGTACTTCTTTGAAATTTGTTGTTTCTGAAGCTGTTGCACAACAAAGTAATCAACCTGAGGGGTTTTCTATTAAAGGAAAGAAACACATAGTGTGTAAACTTAAGAAGTCAATATACGGACTTAAACAAGATTTCCAACAATGGTATCTTAAGTTTAATGAAATGATTGTCACCTTTGGATTTAAGAAAAACACTGTTGACCGGTGTATATATCTAAAAGTCAGTAGGAATAAGTTTATTATTCTAGTCTTGTATATTCATGACATCTTTCTTGCTACTAATGATCTTGGTTTGTTTCACGATACCAAGAAATATCTCTCTAACAACTTTGAAATGAAAGATATGGGAGAGGCATCCTATGTGATTGGAATAGAAATATTTTGACATAGATCACGAGGATTGTTGGGATTGTCTCAGAAAACCTATATTGAAAAAGCATTAGAGAGATTTAGAATGAAAAAATATTCATCAAGTCCCATTCCAATTCAAAAAAAAGATAAGTTTAGTCTCAATCGATGTTCAAAAAATGACTTGGAAAGAAAGCAAATGAAAGATGTTCCTTATGCATCAATAATTGGGAGTCTAATGTATGCCCAAACATGTACAAGATCAGACATTAGTTTTTGTGTTAGAATGTTGGGCCGATATCAAAGTAATCCTGGAATGGATCACTAGAAGGGTGCAAAGAAAGTGTCGTGATACTTATAAGGAACAAAAGATCCTATGCTCACTTATAGAAGATCTGATCATCTAGATGTGATTGGATATTCAGATTTAGATTATGCTAGTTGTGTGGATACAAGAAAATTCATATTTGAATATTTATTTCTGTTAACTGGAAGGTAGAAGAGTACGAAGCAGTATGTTATAGATGTATCCACTATGGAAGCTGAGTTTGTGGCATGATTTGAGGCCATATTCCAAGCTAATTGGCTGTGAAATTTTATTTCAGGACTTGGACTAGTCAACAATATAGCTAGGGCGCTAATTATTTATTGTGATAATACTGCCACAATTTTTTCTCTAAAAATGATAAGTATTCAAAAGGTTCTAAGCATATGGAATTGAAATACTTTTTGGTTAAAGAAGAAGTCCAGAAACATAAAGTATCAATTGAACATATTAGCACCAAGCTTATGATTGTTGATACTTTAACGAAAGGATTATCGCCCAAAATATTTATTGAACATGTTGAAAGATGGGTCTTATTGATAGCAATGAATGATTCATGTAAAGACTTAATTATATTTATGTAATTGATAATTTGAGCTCAAATTATATATGTTTCTGTTGTTACCTATTTTCTCTTATATACATAATATTGTGAATGATGATGAAAGGTTCTGACTTAGATAAAGTATCTTAAGCATTATCGTTGGACCCATTATGTATTTGAAAGTTTATTTTAGGTAATACACTAATATTATAGTACATGGAAGGAATTATGTCAAGTAAAGCGACGTACAACCGCCATGACTCATCTTAGTTGATTTATTTAACAATGACAAATGATGTTGGATTTAATGTTAATTCTACACATGATTGACGTACATATTAAACCACTAAATTAACATTGTGTGTGCTAAGTGGGAGAATGTAAGTTTCTATGGCCCACATAATTAATTTATTTATTGGTTTAGTAATAACTGAATAAGTTAAATCCTAAATCAATATGAGAAAGTTACCTAGTAGGATTAAACTACTGACTACTCTGTTAGTGGGATAATTACTGACTGTTAGTGGGATAACTACTGTAAATGGGATAATTATTATATCCATAAATCACGTTGATGGAACATAAAAAACATAATTTTTTATTCCCTTTATTATAAAGGGGGGTCCTCTCTCTGTCAAAAGTAGAATAAGTTCCATCATATATTATTCTGAAATGTAAGGTTAAGAGAGAGAGAGAAACAATATTTTTGTGCTTCTGCTAAAACTACGGAGAATTCAGGTAAGTAATTCTTTACTGAATTACTGTAATTTGTTTATGTTAAAATTATTAGGGTCTACGTTCCTGAATGATTGATAGGATTATATAATAAATTGTTTAAGTCGTACAATCAGTTAAATCCTTACAATATTTTCTTACTTTAGTAGATGACTATAGCAGAATGACTTGGGTTTAAATGTTGAGTGATGTCATTGTTGTTTTGAGTTAGTTTCTGGTTTTAATAATGACTCAGTTTAATGAGAATGTGTTGATTTTTAAAAGTGATAATAGTATAGAGTTTTTAATTCAAACTGTTTTGAATAGTTTCTTTCATGTGGTATTATACATCAATGCTCTTGTGTTCATACACCCCAACAAAATAGAGTGGTTAAGAGAAAATAGAGACATTACTTTAAGTTACCATGTCCATCAGGCTTCACATATGTTTACCACTTAGATTTTGGAGTGAATGTGTTGTTTATAATGAACAAAATTCCATTATCTGTGCTATCTAGAAAATCTTCACTTGAAATGGTTTATGGTAGGTTCCCATCCTTGAAACATTTAAAAACCATTGGCTGCCTATGTTATGCTAAGTCTATTCATGAAGGAGGTAATTTTTCTCCTAGATCAATTACAATAGTCTTGATGGGGTTATTCTTCCATGTAAAAAGGGCATAAATTGTACAACTTCCTTATGTTTCCCTTAATAGGTACTGTGGAGAATAAGTTTCAATTATTTCGTAATGGTGTTTTATCTCCTATTGATATCGATCCTATTAGTCTCACTCAACCTCTCCCAAATACTCCTCCATACCACCATACTCCACACTCAGATGATCACTCTTCTAATAATCATATTGTTGACATACCTACTATTTCAGTGCCTGTTACTGCTCCAACGATTCAATCATTATACCAACTATCCCTACAATCTCATCCACTGAGGTATGTCCAATAGAGCTAAGAAAATCCAGTTGACAAAGAACTACTCCCACCTGGTTGCAAGATTATGTTTGTGAGAAACCTAAACATTCCAATTCAGGGTCCTGCACATACCCAATGCAATCTCACTTATCTCATGCTAGTTTACCATAAGCACGTCTTCTTCACACATGAAACAACAACATAATATGCAAACACAGCATATGTAACACAATATGCAATACTTAACACATACTTAAATCACGAAATCAAATAATTTGCATAGTTACTAGCACATAAAACTAGTTAAAAATACAAAACATAGATAGCACACATGGCTACCAGAGTAGCAAGTCAACATAAAACACATAAATATTTCTCCCCCTTATCATCAAGGAAAGGAGTATAAAAAAGAGAGGACACACAACTTAACGATTAGCTAGAAAGTATAATACATTATATTTGTACTTCTTTTAACCAGTCCCATAATGCTTTTATGAACTCAAACTCAATGAATTCGAATTAAGTTTAGAATCTTAATAAATCAATAGTCAGTAGTTTGAAATAGAAAAATATTTTGAACAAAGAAGAAAATCCTAAGATAAGTATGGATAAAATCACGGAAAGAATTATCTTGGGTGAAGATTTAGATTCGGAAAATGAGAACATTGAGAATGATGAAGATACTTTGGAGGAAGAAGATGAATGTAGAAAATCAAGAAAACTAAGGTCGAGAAACTAATGTGTCCGAGATTTGGAGAGATAAAATAAAATTTGAGATTTTTATAATTATTTTAAGCGATTGAGATTTTAGGTAATAATAATAAGTTAGATGTGGTATTATATGTAATTTTTTTTATATCATAATTTCCTTTTATTTGTCGATATTATAGTTAGATTTTGAGTTTGTAAATGCCTTAGCCACACTACTTACTTTAAGATTTTAAATTTAAGTGTTTTTTTATACATTTATATATGTAGAAAATAAATATTTTGACATTTTAAAAATTTCTAGTGGATTGACTTTTACTGAGCATGACTATAAAAAAAATATGCAAATTTGAGCAAGAAGAAATTCATAAAATTAAAAAATTCAGTTGAAAAAATATTCTTACCTCATAAATTATTATCATTTTACTTATGAATTGATTAAAACATATTCCATATAAAAATGACACAGAATAAACTATATGATGGTGCGAAGACTCGTGTGAGGACGGTATGTAGAGATTCAGAGCACTTTTCGATCATGATAGGGTTACACCAGAGATTGAATCTTAGCCCGTTTTTATTTGTCTAGGTGATGGATGTTTTGACACGACATATTCAAGGGGAGGTATCTTGGTGTATGTTATTCGCAGATGATGTGGTATTGATTGACGAGACTCGGGGTAGAGTTAATGATAAGTTGGTGATTTGGAGACAGACGCTTGAGTCTAAAGAATTTCGGTTAAGTAGAACCAAGACGGAGTACTTGGAATGTAAGTTCAGCAATGGGTCACAGGAGGCTTGAGCAGTTATGAAGCTGGACTCTCAGGTCATTCAGAAGAGGGAGAGTTTCAAGTATCTGGGGTCTATGATTCAGGAAAATGGTGAGATTGACGAGGATGTAACGCATCGTATTGGGCCATGATGGTTGAAATGGAGGCTCGTTTTTGGAGTTCTATATGATAAGAAGGTGCCCCCGAAGCTTAAAGGTAAGTTCTACAGAGTGGTAGTCCGGTCAGCTATGTTGTATGAAGCGGAGTGCTAGCCAGTTAAGAACTCTCACATCCAAAAGTTAAAGGTGGCGGAGATGAAAATGTTGCGATGGATGTGTGGGCATACAAGAAAAGATAGGGTAAGGAATGAGATTATTCGGGAGAAGGTGAGAGTTGCCTCGGTGGAGGACAAAATGCGAGAAGTGAGGTTATGTTGGTTTGGGCAAGTGATAAGGAGGGGTTGTGATGCCCCTGTGCGGAGGTGTGAGGCACTGGCTATGAATGATTTTAGGCGAGGTAAAGGTAAACCGAAAAAATATTGGATGGAGGTGATTAGGCATGATATGGAGTAGTTACAGCTAACGGAGGATATGACTCTTGATAGGAAGGTATGAAGGACGTGAATTAGGGTAGAGGGTTAGGGGGTGAGAGTGCGTCGGTAATAGTAGGGGTGCGCTCCTGTGTCTGGAGTTTCTTGTGCTTGGCTAGCAATGTTAGTTTATTTGGCTTACCGTACTAGTTTATATGCACTTATCTTTTGTATTTGTTATATTGTTAGTTTGTCTTGCGTACCATACTAGTTATATGTACTTATCTTTTATGTGTGTTGTATTGTTATCGGTCCTAAGCCGGGGTCTATCGGAAACAGCCTCTCTATTTCTCCTGAGGTAGTGGTATGGTCTGCATATACTCTACCCTCCCAAGACTCCACTAGGTGGGAATACACTGGGTATGTTGTTGTAATTCTAATTACAAAAAAAATTGAATTTGTAATTATGATCATCATAGATTGACAATGATGCAAAGAATAAAGAAGGAAATCCGATTAATATCAAGAGTGTTGATCAAATCTTTTTGAAAAAGAATGTAACATAATATCATGAGTGTTGCTCAAATCTTTTTGAAAAAGAATGTACGATAACAATGTGATGATTTTGTCACTATAATACACCCTTCACATTAATCCTCAATATTTTATTTTCTTATATTAGAATTTTAGCCATAGTTGGCATGAATCCTCTACCCAACACAGATGTTCCCAACCATGAATTTTTTAATTGGATCTTCCATCCATATTATTTTAATCTTTTTTTGATGGTTAGGAAATTCAATGTTGTTGAAGGATTCACTCCAACCATGACTAATCTTTACTTTGAGAAAATAAGAAAATGTGATATTAGATCTCAATACCAAAAATATATTTATAGTGATAAAATAATCATATTGTTTGATAGAAGTAAAGCCAAATAACAAAATGGTAAAAATATTTATGTAACTTCCTTTTTCATAAGGATTTGACTAAATCTCATAATATTAATTGAATTGTCTTCTTTGTTTCTTTTTACAGTTGCCAATTTGGAAAATCATAGTTATACATGCAATATTTTTCCTTATTTGAATTATGTTATTGGATTTTTAATATTTTTATTTTGTGTCAATTTTTTATGAAATCTCTTAATAAGTTTATATTTAAAATGATGTTACTTATTTTGACATCCAATTTAGATTCTCTCTTTTCGGTAATTAATTTCGCTATGCTTTTTGCTCATGAGTAATTTACTGAAATGAATTCACATATTTTTAATACTAATCTCAACAAATACTGAAAAAAAGTTATTTCTTCTTAATTGTTTTCCAATATATTGATTGTATATGCTTAATTACTTTTTACATTAAATTAAACTTAAAAAAAAAAACATTTGTCGTCCGTATTTTTACTTTTAACTCTATTTTTATTACTATAAATAATTCAACTACTTTTTACTATGTTTTGTTCAAATTAATTATATATATATATAATTTGTATACTTATATGGTTTAGAAAATTAATTAAGAAAAAGAAGAGTTGTTCAATTAATTAAAATAGAAAAGAGATAAGAAATTACATATATGAGCCAATTTTCATTCGGCCAATCTACAACCCAGTTAAAGCAGACCCTTTCTAGCCCACCATCTAATTCCAATTGACTTGGCCCAATTACACACTTAAGTTCAAACCTTTTATTTGAGCCCTGTGTTTTCACAACAAATATGAGTCTTAAATACCCTCAACGACCACAACTTTTTTCTTTCCATTACCATAGTATTCAAACCAATTTTTGCATACATCAGTAAAATCTGCAGGATACCTTCCATCTTCACTAACAAATATCAACTAATTCTATACATTAAGGCAAGGACTTAGGAGAAATGATAAGAATAACCTAGTATGTTTTATCTATCCGGGAAATTGAACTTGAGACCTTAGGTTCTCAACCCATTTCATGAATCACAACGCCACACTCTTGGGTGTCAAAGACCACAATGTTTACATTCATAAGCCATCTCTACGGCCTAAGCTTTAACCTTTTAATAGTTCTCTTTGCTAAAGTTCTCTTATGCATCCTTTGTAGAATATGTCCGGAGGGAGTTTGTCATGATCCAAATTACCGGATCGTGACTGCACCTACTCTAATTCACCTAGATAGGAGAATCTCTTACCATCCTTTAAAAAAATATATAGAAGTCTTTAATAAATGACAAAATACCAATATTTTACAAATATTGCATGTAAAATAAAAATTACCTCAAGAATCTAGTCTAAACAGATATAAGAGCTTCTAAATTAAGAACATAAAACTAGACTCAACTTACACCATGAATGAGAGGAGTAAAAGCTCTCGGTAATCACTATCCACGTTATCTGAGAAACATCAATTAATCCTGCAATCAGACCATATCCCAAAAAAGGCATAGCAAGAGTAGTATCATTACAAATAACACATACTAGTAGGTATAATCGACCAACCAAGGTAAGATCGCATAAACACAATATAGAAACTATAAAAAGAAAATATGACAGCTTATATAATAATTTATTTCGTAACCTATCATCCAATTATGCTATCCTTATCCCTTAGTTTAACTAAGAGTATTTTTATTATTATTTCTGTTGATCATTCATCACCTTCACATCAAGGGTCGTCTATCCTATCTCTCACTTGTTTGATACCAACAATTATTAAGTCAATTTATTTCACTTACGTCTTAATTAATCTCAATGATAAATGAAAATCAATAATCATCACCTTGTAACAAATACAATGATGAACACATATTGTGATAGCTACCTAAAGTTTATGAAATTTAGCCTTTTCAAGTAACTCTATAACTTCAGTCAAGTACAATTCAAGAGACAATAAGTCAAGTCAAACCATGACCAATCAACAATCCTAACTCTAACAACAAGAATCCCAAAATATATGTCAAGTAAGCAGACCACACAAGAATTTTAAATATATCGAGCAACGTCATAATCCAATTCACTCAAAGACCCACAACAACAACCACATATAACTTGATCCACTCATGAAATCAATATAAACAATAATCATATATCCGCTCCACTCAAGAAATGGTCACACTCATACATACCTTGTACATATAAGCTAAGGGTCTTATGAGTGCTCCCACCCGTTATGACCTGCAGAGGACGAGCTCCGTTCATGTACCAAAATTCAGACATCAAGTATCTGTCAACCTTATTCCACCAAATCCCATGAAGATGTCTAAATATTGGCGCATTTCGTAAATAACCAATAGAATATCACAACAATCATAGAAACAATGATAACAATCCATACTTGAAACCACCATAATCTTTACATATAAATTTATTGAATGCTATTACACTTAAAATATCATTTAACACATTAATTTCTTAAATATTCATTGCAACAAAAGGCAACCACCCAAATACTTGGTCAACTCGAGTTAATCGTTTTAGGTAACAAAAATCATACTTTAACAAATTAAATCACAAGTAGATATGAATTATCGATTTCATAAATTATTGCATGTCCTAAGATCAAATCCAAGGCTTATTCAAGCAAGCATTATCAAGCCATATTCATTAAATTTAAGTATTTATTTTTGGAGTGCACATTCAACCAAAAAGAGTATAAACTTTAATTCAACAGTCATAAATTCATTCACTGATTCAATCCTCCTCATCTATACAGAGACTCGAGATTATGGTATTATCTAGCTACCCTTACTTTCAAATTATTCCTAGGTTTAGGACCTATCCCATTAGCCAATGATTCAACACTATTCTCTTACAATCTTGTTTCAGTCATACATCTTTATACCCTTTTCCTTCCTAACCCTTAGCCTAACTTGACTTTAGGCTCTTATGTTGTATCACTACCACCTCATACCATAATCAGTTCTCATCAATAACTTTAAGCAAGATTATCTTATATTTCAGCACACATAAAATCAAGTTCATCCTTTTTATGATAATTAGGCTAAATCACTAGATTATAGACTAACACAGTCTCATTATCATCTATATTCACATAATTCACATTGCAATCCACTATGAAGATATTAAAACACCAAATACCCATGAAGTATTCATACATCAACATAATAACACATATTTAGATCCTTATTCCGTTAAATCTATATTTTATCCATCCACACTCCATGCCTGGATGCCTAAACGTGATTTCTCCCGTCAAATCTATATTATAGATACAATTACTAACTATAGTCTACTACTCATAAATCATAACTTTCTTGGGCGTCAAGTTGCTGCAACAAGTAGTTATAACATGGATGATCCTCCTTATTCTTCACATTTTTTAAGGCTAATCATCTAACAAACAACAATTATAAGAGTAATTAACAAAGTACTCTTCTAACAGATACTTTGAAATTCAAACTCAGTAGTTCTATCCTTATTCACAATCTATAAAATTATCCAAGGATCAGTTAACCTTCAAATAGTTCCTTCAAGCTCAATCCAACTCCACTAATGGAGTTTTTAGGCTAAAGGTTCCACCTTTATTGAATTCAAGATCCCCAACTATCAACTTTCATATTTTTGAACCTTAATTCCATACTACAAGGAGTTAATTCAAAAACTATGATCAATTCTAGGTGAAATACATGTACCTATAGTTTTTTCTCAAAAAAACCTTCAATCTAGGTTCTAAACCACAAAAACTTCACTATAAATTTTTCGTTCTAATGATTCTAGGAGATAAAAAAATTGAACATTGTTAAAAAAGGAGTGAAAATCTTGCTTCAACGAAGAATTTCCACACAAATCAAGAAAAAATTGCCCCTTTAGGGCTTAGTATGAAAGTTTTGAGTTTGGGAGTTGAAACCCATCAAAGATAGTTTATAAACTGTTGTTGCATCGCTAGAGCAACCTGACTCGCTACAACACCCTTAACTTTTCAGCATAGATAATCTTTAATAAAATGGTCATAATTTTTTATTTAGAAAGCAGATTGAGAACATTCGATAGCGTTGAAAAGAAGATTCAGAGATCTTTAATTTAGTAGATATTGGGCTCCCTAACTCTTTATATTTTAGGATAAATGCTCTTTTGAAGTTAACCCTAGTTTAAACTTAGTCCAAAACTAAATGGGTAAGGACACTTTCAACTTAACTTTGTGTTAGGGGTATTGTATGACCTTTATACATATCAAATGCACTCCCATTCTAAGGAATTGATCCTAACATATATGATGAATGAGACCCGTATACCTTTACCGCATATATTTTTAATAACTACGGAATCGATAGTTACATAATCAATAGCGGAATTCAAAACTCAATGACTCTTAAAGACCTTGTTCCGCTACCTCACATAATGTCAGCACCCGTCTCCTTCCTAAGTTTATTTTAATCACTGAAATGAAACGTGTGAGAATTTGAATGTTTGCCGCTCTTTTTTATGTTTTCGATATATTTTAGAATATGTCCCATTAAAATTTTTGCCTAATAATCAGTGTGTTAGTGTGGTATGGCAAATTTTATTTTTAAGGAGAATGGTCAGATAAACTCAAGAGTCATTTGCTGTGTCTTTTTGCGTAAACGTCTATAAATGTATATACATTTTTCGTACATAATTATACATCGTATGAGCATATTCTTAGGTTTAATGCCATTTTGAGCTGTGGTTGGAGCATTATCCCTCTTGGTGAATTAAAATTTTTTTAGCAACGTGTTCAAGTTTCAAGTGTATATTTTGTTTACTAGGTCTAGCAGAGGAAGAAAGATTTTTAAAGTTAGCCTATTCTTTATTCTTCAAGAGCATTGAATAAGAAAAAAAAATATATTCTACTGGTATCTTTGCCTCAGTGCTTTCTACTTTCTATTATCTGGTTAGTTAAAACATGCTTTTAGTCTGGTGGGATTAAAATTTGGACTGTTAAAAACAAGGGCATTAGGACCAAAAGGTTAACGTTGGGAATTTTGGAGACAAAAGGTAGTGGAAGGTAGTTTTTTACCAAATCAAATAGTTCAATGGTATTTTAGGCCTTTCTCCGTTCCTTTTAAGTAGGAGATCATGTCATAAGCATAACACTTTTTGAGAAAACTGTACAAAACTTGCCACATTAATGGGGATATTTCATGTATTGAAAAGTTATGCAGTAGATTTGGCCTAATTTGTGTTTGCACGAATGTTTAAGTGATAAGAAGATCATTACTTTGAACTTATAGTCTTAATGCTTTCAATTACATGTATCAAAATGTTCGAAACATCACTCTCATAGTTTTTCGTGCTCATTCATTTAGCTCAAATTAATAATAACAACAATAACATATCCAGTGAAAACTACATTAGCGGACAACTACTCAAAAACGATTTAATCTAACAATTGTTATGTCTTTGAACTACGTTTGAATTGTACTAATTGAAGTTTCTAAATGTTTGTTTGCCATTTTCCTGTTTAATATTGAATCTTAAATCCAAACATGCTATACTTTTACAGCTATAGTACTGACAAGAGCCTTTCCTCGATAACTAGATATAATTTAATATAATCCTTTCACTTGTTATGGACAATCTATTCATACTGAGCATGGGCCATTTTTTTGTAAAATTTAAAATGATGGGTCAAATGTTGTATTTAAAAAGGTTAAAATCATGATTTGAAATCTTAAATCAAAGTCTTTTAAGAATTTGGAATTTCATATCATGATTTTTGCATGTAAACTTTAGCTAATAAACAAATACTTTTATACTCATTTTTATCCCTGTAAATTGTTATTTCACTATTAGCTTAAAGCTAGATTACATCAGATCTCAACCAACTGTCTCGGCATGATCATGAATAATTAGTCGCGGTGTGCGAAAGCAGACCCGGACACCATGATTATTAAGAATGTATGGGTTGATTAGGTATTCAATTTTTTTTTAACATGAGTCCATATAGGGGTGTCAAGCGGGCCGGTCCGACCCGGCCCGGTTTGACCCGGCCTGGTAAGCCCTAGCTCTCAAATCTCATTCTCTCTCAATCTCAATTCTCAAATATTCAATATATTTAATTTCTTAAAGTGTTCACTTTAATTTTTTAATTTTTCGTTTACAAAGTATGAGCGAAAGTTTCTAAAGTCGCAACCTTCGGATACTTCCAAAATTTGGTATTATTGCTCCATCTCTTACGTTTAATTTTTATTTATTGTATTAATTGTTTAATATTTAATTTTATTATATTTGTGTATTTTGAATATTTTTAGTTTAATTTAATTTATATTATGGATAAATTAAGAAACCTCGCTACTAAAGGTGTTAAAAAATTTTGTTCCGGAAGCGGTAGTGGTAGTAAAAAGCGAATTACTAGCGGTAGAGGTAGTTCAAGTAGTAGATATACCCGTGTGCCTTCGCCTCCGGTACCACTTGGTACACCTTTTGAGAAAGAAATAGGTGTAGGTGCTCACGATATGGATTATGTAGAAGCTCAGGAAAATTACAGTATAGAAGAAGAAAATGAAGTAGATGCAGTTAATTTAGACGAAGATAATGAAAATATTGCTGAGACACCCGCAGTAGGAGATGCTAACATTAGATCTGAATCGGTTAATCTCCCTCACCGTCCTCCCAGTACCCCAAAACCTCGTAAAAGAACTAGTATTGCATGGCAATTTTTTGAATGTATATCAGATATTGAGGTGCAATGCAATATTTGTCAACAAATATATAAGCATAGAAGTGGGGCAAGTAAGGGGGTACGGGTACGTTAATGAGACATGTAGCTGAAGATCACAAAAGAGAGTTAAATATTGCAAAAGGTGGTGGGGATGTTGGTGGGCCAACGCAAACTAGAATGGACCCAGCAACCGGTCACGTAGCGAAGAAGTATAATAAATTGAGGGACCGGGAAGAAATAACTAAAATGGTAGCTGTGGGTTGTTTGCCTTTTAGTTTTCCTTCTTCTGATGCCTTTATTCGTTATATACAAGCAATTTATAATCCTATGTTTAACGGTATTCCTAGAACTACTTGTCGGTCTGATATTTTTAGACTCCATTCACAATATTGTTTTTATTTATCAACATTGTTAAAAAAATATTCAATGTAGATTGTCCCTAACTTCTGATCTTGGTCGTGCTGTAAATAAAAATGATTATTTAACCGTTACTTGTCATTGGATGGATAGTAATTTCGTGATGCAAAAACATATTCTTGCTTTTTTATATGATGAAGATCGTAAACATACTAGACAATTTATTACTGATTCTATTGTTAAAATTGCCGGATATATGGTATCGAAAATAAAATTTTATGTATTGCTTTTGATAATGCTTCTAACAACAAGACTGCTATAACAAAAATAAAATCTACGCTATCTCCGCCCTTGCCTGAAATTTTTCATATAAGTATGCATGTCATATATATAATTTAATTGTAAAAGATGGCCTTGAGTTTTCTGAGCTTTATATTGAAAAAATTCGTCTTGCCGTTGGTTTTATTCAAAGAAATAATCGTAGATCGAGAATTAGAGAATTTAAAGTTAAATGTCAAGAAAATGGACTTACACCAATTTTGATGCCTGAGGAAATTGATACTAGATGGAATTCTACGTATGAATTTTTAAAAACTTGTTATAAATATAGAATTCCTATTACACTAGCTTTTAACCAACATTGCAGTTCATTTGTTGATTCTGCTGATTGCATGCTACATAATTCTGATTGGGTTGTACTTAATGATCTTGTTAAGTTTTTAGAAAAATTTTATGTCGCTACGGTTGAATTTTTCGATGCTTATTATCCTACTGTTTGTAATATTTTGGCATATATAGCCGAGATTTCTGGTTTACTCAAAGAATATAAAAATAAAGAAGGTTATAAAGAAGCTGTTGGCGCCATGTTTACGAAATTTAAAAAATATTTTTTTTCGATTCCCCCTATTTACTTGG
The DNA here is from genome assembly GCF_002878395.1 of Capsicum annuum. Lineage (NCBI taxonomy): Eukaryota > Viridiplantae > Streptophyta > Magnoliopsida > Solanales > Solanaceae > Capsicum > Capsicum annuum. The sequence continues at coordinate 200,895,027 of NC_061115.1, read as the reverse complement.
TTGGTGCTATGCTAAATCCGTGCATGAAATCTAATAATATGTGTCACTTTAGTACTCTTATTTATACTAACTTAGAAATAAATACTAACCATGATTCTGAACAAGTACAACCTGATTTGTGGACGGCTACGACTAATGCAAAGGATTACATAGAAAAATTATATAATCACTATGCTGATTTATTTGATTTAGCCGTACCTACAAATATCACTCCAACTGTCGCTCCTCATCCTCCCAAGGAGTCATCATCTTCTAAAAGGCCGGCACATAGTGGTTTTTCTGATTCGTTTTATGATTTAAATGGTTGGAATAGTGTTGATGAAAGAACTTACACATCAACTTATCGGGAAGAGCTGAAATATTATCTTCGGACGGCACCAGAGGATCGCAGACGACGGATCAACACGTTGGATTGGTGGAGGAGTAATGAAACACAATATCCCGTGCTTTCAATATTAGCTAAAGATATCTTGAATGTTTCAATGTCAACCGTTGCATCAGAGAGCGTCTTTAGTCAGAGACGACAGCAGCTTGGAGACAACCGACATTCATTGGGAAGCAATGCAATGAATGTTCTAGTTTTCCTCAGAGATTGGATTAGAGCGGAAAGAAGAAACCAAGGAATGGAACCCGAGCCGAGCGACGAGCTAAAACTTGAAGAAATTATGACTTTACGGGGGAACTCAGCAGAATCAAGTCCAATGCATGGTTTTTCCCCCGTTGAATTCGACTATCCTATGCAAGTTCCCATTAATATTAACATGAATGAATTGGAAAAAATGATGCATAATTTATAGATTTTTCATTCATGTAAATTATAAATTTTGGATCATTTTGCAATCAATAAAATTCCTCAAATTCATTCACTCCTTAGTCCTTGCTTTTTATATTTTTTCATTTAACGATTTAAAATTTTAAATTGAATTTCTAGTTTTCTACTTTAAATTAAAAACTTACTTCTAATAACTTATTAATTTACTACCAAATATTATTAATTTATTATATTAAGTAGCATATGTTTTGTATATTTGTGCATATATCTTCTATAGAAATGTATATTTAACATATACATGTGTATATGTTTTATAAATTAGTATATAAGTATATCTATATATATTGTAATGTATATATAATGTAGTATATTTTATAAGTAGTAGTATATAGACATTGAATGGTGCGTATACACGTGTATATATCTTCTATAGAAGTGTATATTTAACGTATACATGTGTATATGTTTTATAAATTAGTATATAAGTATATCTATATATATTGTAATGTATATATATGTATATATTATACGTATACAAGTGTATATATTTTATAAATTAGTATAATATAACCATCTATACATTGTAATACATATATATGTATATTGTAGTATATATTTTATTTAAAGTAGTACATACATATTGAATGGTACGTATATATGTGTATATATCTTCTATAGACGTATATATTTAACGTATACAAGTGTATATGTTTTATAAATTAGTATATAATTACATATATATATATATATATATATATATATACATACATACATAGTATATACATATATATTGTAGTATATATTTTATTTAAAGTGGTACCTATATATTTATTTAAAATGATTTAAAATGAATTTCTAGTTTAAATTAAAAACTTACTTTTAATATATTATTAATTAACTATCACATATATATATATATATATATATATATTGTTGTATATACTTTATTTAAAGTAGTACATATATATTGAATGGTGCGTATATATGTGTTTATATCTTCTATAGACTTATATCTTTAACGTATACAAGTGTATATGTTTTATAAATTAGTATATAAGTATATATATATATATATATATATATATTGTAGTATATACTTTATTTGAAGTAGTACATATTATTTGAATGGTGTGTATATATGTGTATATATCTTCTATAGATGTATATCTTTAACGTATACATGTGTATATGTTCTATAAATTAGTATGTAACTATATATATATATATATA
>NC_061115.1:200892644-200892925 GCF_002878395.1 Capsicum annuum | reverse complement strand
AGTACATATATATTGAATGGTGCGTATATATGTGTATATATCTTCTATAGACGTATATCTTTAAAGTATACAAGTGTTTATGTTTTATAAATTAGTATGTAACTATATATATATATTGTAGTATATATTTTATTTAAAGTAGTACATATATATTGAATGGTGCATATATATGGGTATATATCTTTTAAAGTAGTATATATTTAAAGTATACATGTGTATATGTTTTATAAATTAGTATATATATATATATATATATATATATATATATATATATATATATA
>NC_061115.1:200882009-200892544 GCF_002878395.1 Capsicum annuum | reverse complement strand
TATATATATATATATATATATATATATATATATATATATATATTATACTATTATAGCATATGTTTTATTTAAAGTAGTACGTATAGTCATATATAATTATATATTGATGGTACGTATATATGTGTAATTATTTATATATTTTTTAAAAAATATATATTGTATATTGGAGTGTATATAGTGTATATTGAATTTTTTGTTTATTTTTTAAACGGGTTTGACCGATTTTTAACTGGGTTTGATCGGGTTTTAGTGGGTTTGACCGTGTTGGGTTAAGTGAGCCGGGTTAGGGTGGGTTTTAATTTTTTTATTGTTTGGCCCGGCCCGGCCCGACTAGCATCAAAACCGGCCCTTAACCAGCCCTCAACCTGGTTAAAATAGAAGGGCCGGTTTTGGGTTGGCCTGGCCCGGCCCGGCCCGTTTGAAATCCCTAAGTCCATATTTTCTTTACTTTTTTACCTACTTAAGAATGTACATGTACGTCTTAGGAGCAAAAATAGAGTCTTCATAAAAGACTCTTGCTGCCACAGGAAGTTTTCCTTTGTGATTCGATATCACCTGTAACTAACTATGTTATTCTCTTATTTGTGAGTTTTTACTTGATTTTCTTAAGATCATTGTCCTTAGAACACCTAAATTGGATGGGTAGCCAGAACTCCCTTAGGGGTAGTTTGTTTGAAGACAAGTTATGCTGGATTTGTTATCTTGAATTATTTCTTATTTGACTGTTTGGCTTGTTGTCTATGTATATATTTGGTAGGGATTTAGTTGTTCATTCTTAAAAGCAAAACCTCCATCTTATTTAGCTTAATAATTTTAGGTGTGCATTCCCATAATATTTCTGTGTTCAACTATGTTTAATACTGGAGATGATAATCCGAGGCTTTGACTTGAACATACTGAAGGGAATGATGGAGTCTCGTGAGACAAAGATGTGGGCGCACTATGTTGTTAAGGCCGAGGTAAATACTTAACTGACAAATGACACCAATAAAACAAGTACATCATCCAGGAGTGACTCAAGCTCAATGGTGGCCTAAAGTAAAAAATGAATCGGATGCCTTAAATTAAAGAGCCACAAATTTCCACACTTTAGCCCTAACAGATTTCTCATTTGAAACCACCATTAATGGCCTCTCTGTCCACTGGTTAATAATGGTTGACCAACCCCTCTTAGACGCACCACCCAAAATACCCACCCACCCACAGTAACTTTCACTCTTGATTACTCAAAACTCTTGAAACCTATAACTTTGAATAACATGCAGGCATGCGCTAAAAGAGATGTGCCTTCAATTGCTATTAAACCTATTGCAACGTTACAAGGTGATCCATACATATAATGGTCTGAATCTGAAGTTGCAACAATGAATGTAATTGAAAATCTGCAACATGCTATTGTGGAAAAATTTGCATATAGTTGCGGATCTAGAGGAGTTGTGCACAACTATTCCTGTGCAATGTAACATCAAAGGTGACTTTCAGATTGGTTATTTCAGAAATAGGAAATTCTAATTAGGTTGTCCCTTAAAGAATATTTCGTTAATATTACATTGAAGGCTGTTTTCTACATCAAGTCTAAAGATGGTGCCTTCTATCAAATGAGACCGTTGATATATAACTCCAATTTTATTGTGGATGAGGCGACTACGATGGCTATGACTTGGATATCATTTCCCAACTTGCTACTAACCTATTTCATCAAGGAGTCTTTATTCTCATTAGCATCAGCAGTAGGAACTCCTATTCATTTAGATGTGGCCACAATTAATTAAACTACGCCTAGTTGTGCCAAAGTTAAGGTTCTAGTTGATTTAATGGCCAATCTACTTGATCATGTGAGAATGGACATTAAAAATGAAGCTACGAGTGTTATAAGAAGTGTCAAAGTTAATATGCAGTATGAATACTTGCCCAAATATTGCAAAGAATACAAACTCCAAGGCCATAACATATATGATGTAGGGTAATTCATCCTAAACTTGCAATTTCGAAAGAGGGCTACAAGATGGAAACAGGATTGCATATGGGGGCTGATGGCAGAAACAAAATTGATGGGGACGATAAACAATGACATGGTGAAAATAAAAAATCCTTCCAAGTGAAAGGGGGAAATATGCAACAATCCCAACCAACTGGTTCTTTTCCTAAGAGACTGATTAGCGGAATGATTGTGGGAAACCCTAGTGATTGGAATGAAGTTACAAATAAGAAAGGGAAGAACAAAGTTAATAAATAGGATCCACAAATGAAGAATAATAGTACAAAAGTTGGATCTCACAACCAGTATGCAGCTTTAGAGACTGTCAACAGTGAGGAGGGAAAAAAGATGAAGCTGATAGGAGTAATAGCTTAACTAATTCAACAAATGCAAATGAGGGAACAATGGAGAAGACATATCCAGAAAAAGATGGTATACGACATAGAGATGTTAATCAAAATATGGTGGAGTTAAGCACTAAAGTTTCAGTTCCAAAGGAGCACCCCATTCATAGTAATCAGCCAAAATATAATGAAACAAGAAACTGGGTGGAAAAATCTTTTCCAGAGTCAAAAGCTAGCAGGTATGTGACTGAAGATCTAAATAAAGATGAATTTTTATCACCAAAACATGGTAAAGATGGCATTCATAATGGAATGATAGTAAGTGATAGTGCAGACAAAAATGCAGATTCAGATAATACCGAGGATGTGGATAAAGATAAAAATGAATACAACAATGAAGATTTTTTTATCACCAGAACAGATAAAGATGACACTTATGATGGAATGATAGTACGTGATACCTTGAAGCAATATGAGGACATCAATCATTAACTTCCAGTTCAACAATAGGATCACTATTTGGCTTTAGTATCTAATGCTCAGCCAATTAGGTCCTATAGCATGTCATCTCTAACCAAGGTCCTGTATAACATAGATACTCAACAAATTCAAGAGAAAAAGTTTGATGAGGATGAATAACACAGTGAGAAGCGTATTAAAGATGAGGAATAAAGAGACAGTAATCTGATTTTATATCAAGCTTTGAAAAATACAGATGTGTCCCCAAAAGCTCAAGCCAAAAGCAAAAAAAGGTAAGAGCAAAGGAAGTGACAGTTTGCCACCATCTAGAATTCCATCAAAAAGGGGTGTGAAACCTAATTCTAAATATATTTAAAACATTTGTTTGGAACATTAAGTCTGTCAAAATACAACAGGTCTTTCATAGAGTTCGGATATTACATAAACACCATAAATTCTCTCTTACTACATTATTGGAGCCATTTCAACAGGCCAGATACATTCAAAAGTACAAAGGATATTAGGTATGCACTATGCTAATTATAATCAAAATGGGCAAATTTGAATTTTTATTAAGGATGGGATTAATGTGGAGGTGCTACTTGATTCAGACCAATAAATATCCTTAAAGTTAGAATTTCTGGAAAGTGATAAAATTTTTACTGTCACTTTGGTATATGCCAAGTGTGATGTTTTGGAAAGAGTGGATTTATGGAATAATATATACAATTTATCCAATAATATGAGACATACATGACTGGTAGGAGGTAATTTCAATGTTATTTTGAATGAAGAGGAGAAAATTGACGGACTTCCTATCCATTCCCCAGAATATGAAGATTTTGCTTTTTGCCTTAATTCGTGTGAATTATTTGACATTCACTTCAAGGGTAGCCCCTATACTTGGTGGAGTGGTAAGGCTAATGAATAATGCATATTCAAGAGACTTAACTGAATGGTTAGTAACCAAGAATTTCAAAATTATTTTGGTATGTCAGAAGTTGAACATCTGTCTAGAACTAATTTTGATCACGTATCCCTTCTTCTCTCTTGTGGGGCACATACTTCTGAGACATCTAGACCATTTAAATTTCTCAAGTTCTGAACGGAAAAAGAGGATTTTATGAAAGTGGTTAGAGAAAATTGGGTAGCTAGACAAATGTTGACATATTTATTCAATTTAAACAGAAGATGAAAAAAATAAAGTTAGCTCAATCTAATTGGAGTAGAGCTTGTTTTGGTGATATTTTTCAGCAATTGGTTATCTTGGAGGACATCGTGAGAATTAAAGAGAAATTATTTGAAGAATTTCCTATTTGTTCAAACAGGGTTGTTCTTCAAAAAGCACAGACAGATATGAAGCAATATATGCAGTATGAAGAGGAATGTCAGAGACAAAAAGTAAGGATTGAATGATTTTTTGAAGGTGATAGAAATACAAGATTTTTCCACAATTTTGTAAATGGTAGGAGGAAGAGGTTGGCTATTAACAGAATCCAAACAGTTGGTGGTGAATGGGTTGAGGGTAATTGTTTTATCCCTTTTCGAATTTTATTTTAAATAAAATGATTTTGACTTTTCAAACTATTCAAAATAGTTTCGAAAAAATTTTCAGAGTCGCCACTTAATTTTTTATCGAAAACATCAAGAAAAACTTTAAAGAGATTTCAAAGATTTAAAAATAAAAATAGATCTTCGAAATCAAAGAAATCGAGTAAGGGTTCAGTTAACGGTCAAAGAAGATTTTTACGGCACTTAGGAGCGTCCGTTTTAAAACAGTTCGCCAAAAGATTTATTTTTGGTTAACTTTAAAAAGGTGCTAATTTTTGCAAAAGGGTGATTTTATAGAAATATTGCCCTTAACTCAAGAAGTTATTTATTTACTAGTTTGTGAAGATTTAAATGACATTTTTTCGACCAAACAAAAAATTGATCTTGTCTAACTTGAGAAAATTTTCTGTAAAGAAGATTGAGCTAAAACCCATTCGCTTTATAAATTATTATTATTTATTTATTTATTTTAAAATAAAAGGGAGAAATAAAGTAATTTTTGATAACAAAAATATCTATCTTCAAAAAAAAAAGTATCAATTTAAACAATTACGAACTTTGACTAATTAGTGAAGATATTTTTTAACTTTCACGAAGAAAAATTGATTTTAGGTTGATGCGAATTCTTTTAAGTTAAATGAATTATTTTAACATATTGATAAAATAAAATGTCATTTTGATTTTTTTTAAAAGTTCACTCTAAGGAGGAAGATATATTTTTTTATTAATTTAGAATATTACGCTATGTGATAAAATACTTAAAGGAAAAATTCAGAGACAAACAAAAATGACGATTCAAAAGGGATCTATTAAGGTTAACCAATTTTACCAAATTAATACAAGAAAAAATTACAGAAAGTAGCATACTTAAAACTATAATTATACTAAATAGCAACACTTTTGTAAAATTACAGTTTATAGCAAGTGTAACATTATTTTACTCATTAATTAAGTAAGTCCATATTTTACTCTCATCACTTTACATTTTCCAATTTTTCACTTCACCATTTCACCTCCCCCAAATAGAGGCATATCTTTTATCCTTTTTTTTTTTCATCTTATTTTTTTTATCATTTATTTTTTTATTTTCTCTCTTTTTTTTTTCTTTTTTTTTTTTTGTTTTCATTTTTTTTTACTTTTTTTTTTTTTTCATATTTGAAGATAATTATCTCCATGATCTTCAAGATTTTTCAAAATAAAACATGTCTTTCACTCTCTAATCTCTATACCTTTTTCGTTGTTAGTTTTTTTTTATCTTATTTTTTTATCATTTTATTTTTTTATTTTGATTTTTTTATTTTTTATTTTATTCTTTCCACTTTGTTTTCTCTCTTCTATTTCTCTTTTTTTTTTTTTCCTTTTTTCGTTTTTTTTCCTTTCTCATATCTGTTTTTTTTTCTTTTTCTATTTTCGTTTTCTTCTTCTTATTTTTTTCTATTTTATTTTTTTATTTTTACACTTATATTTCTCTTTCTTCCTTTTTTTTTTCACTTCTCTTTTTTACATTTTTTTATTTTTGTTTTTGTTTTCTTTCCGTTTTTTTACTCTTCTATCTCTAACTTTTATTTTTAAAAAGACAAATATGTATATCACATACACATGTTCAAAAAACATACAAAATACATAGTCATACAGATCTGAATATGTATTTACAGTACAAAACATACATATGTATTTACGAAATACATATGATATTCATATTAAACAGTAACAAACATAACTATACTATATATCTTTATGTGTATTTGCGAAATACAAAGGTGACTCATATAAAATAAGAATACACATATGAATCAGGTATCTATTATATAAATACATATACAGAGCTACATGTATTTTATACAGTGGTGGGTTTATATTTGAACTGTACATACTATGTTATTTTAGAGGGTAACAGTTGTACTTATTTGTTTTCTTTTACTGTTTTAAGAAATATATATGTATTTTTTTACTACCTATATGTATATGTATATAATTGTCACTTTTGTTATAGAGATTTTGGGTCCTATATGTTTATATATATACATGTGAGTCAGATATGTATTTCTGTAAATACATATGCAGATATATATGTATATTTTTATACTGTAAATACATATGCAAATCTGTACGTCTATTTATTTTGTATATTTTTTGAATATGTATATATGATATAGATATTTCTCTTTTAAAAATAAAAGACAGAGATAGAAGAGTAAAAAAAAATAGAAAAAACAAAAACGAAAAAATAAAAATCCAAAAAAAAAAGTGAAAAAGGAAAAAAAGAAGAAAGAGAAATAGAAATTAGAAATAGAAGTGTAAAAACAAAAGCGAAAAAAATAAAAAAAATAAAAAATAAAACGAAAATACATATGAAGATATATAGTATAATTATGTTTGTTACTGTTTAATATGAATATCATATGTATTTCATAAATACATATGTATCTTTTGTACTGTAAATACATATTCAGATCTGTATGACTATGTATTTTGTATGTTTTTTGAACATGTGTATGCGATATACATATTTATCTTTTTAAAAATAAAAGTTAGAGATAGAAGAGTAAAAAGACGGAAAGAAAACAAAAAGAAAAATAAAAAAATGTAAAAAAGAGAAGTGAAAAAGAAAAAAAAGGAAGAAAGAGAAATAGAAGTGTAAAAATAAAAGAAAAAAAAAGAAACAAAATAAAATAGAAAAAAATAAGAAGAAGAAAACGAAAATAGAAAATGAAAAAAAAGATATGAGAAAGGAAAAAAAAGAAAACGAAAAAAGGAAAAAAAAAAAAAAGAGAAATAGAAGAGAGAAAATAAAGTGGAAATAAAAAATAAAAAATAAAAAAATTAAAATAAAAAAATAAAATAATTAAAAAATAAGATGAAAAAAAACTAACAAGAAAAAAGGTACAGAAATAAGAGAGTGAAAGGTACGTTTTATTTTAAATCTTGAAGATTATGGAGATAATTATCTTCAAATAAGAAAAAGAAAACAAAAGAAAACAAAAAGTAAAAAAATAAAAAAATGAAAATAAAAAAATAAATGATAAAAAAAATAAGATAAAAGATATGGTGGAAGGTAAAATGATGTAGTGAAAATAGAAAAATGTAAAGTGATGAGAGTAAAATATAGACTTACCTAATTAATAAGTAAAATAATGTTACTCTTACTATAAACTGTAATTTTACAAAAGTATTGCTATTTAATGTAATTATAGTTTTAAGTATGTTACTTTCTGTTGTTTTTTCTTTAATTTACATGAGATATATAAGAAAAGTTAAAATTTGGGCCCTTTTAGTCCATTTCAAAGCTGGCCAACCTTTAGGAATTATAATAAATAGCAATACTTTTTTAAAATTACAACTTATAGCAAAAGTAGAAATATTTACCCACTTCTTAGTAATAGAAGAATATGTATTTTTCAGTTATGAATATGTATTTATGAGTAATACATATATATTTGTATATGTATTTATATAGCAACATTTTACTTAAATACAAATATAATTTGCTATTTTTCGTAATTATGAAACTGTTGCTATAAAAGTTATAATTAAAACTACAAAGTTGCTATTTCTGAAATTTTTCCAATATATGGCCTTTTCAGGCTTCACTCATCTGTGTATATCAGATGTATATCGAATGTATGCGTTCTTCAAATTCCTGTATACAGCCGTATATTTAGTGTATACTAGTCCCTTTTTGGGCGCGCTCAGAGCCTCAACTCATCTCTTTCTTTTACATCCTAGACATCAATTTCCTGGTTGTATATCCCCTGTATATCGCCATAGATCAGTCCTATTCTGGGACTTTGGCATGGAATTTTGAAATGAGACTTTGGTCTCGTGGATCATGCAGGCATGGGAGGAGTCCCCATCGGACTCATTAGAAGAAGTTTATGCAAATAAAAAATTATAAGGATTAGTATCTAATTTATAGTCAAAGACCCAAAATTGAATAAAATAAATTATTTGTTCATTATCCCTTCTAAGAAACACTTTGAACTACACCAATAAACTCACATAACTAGCCTTCACAAGATTACCAGAATGAGGACAAACAAAGTGCAAAGAATTACACTTACGCGTAGAAATGTAGAAATTGAAACACTTTAATGCGAATTGATGATTAACATGCCAAAGTTAAAACAAACAAAGATGCAATTTTTAGAGTCATAGGATACTACTAGGAATCACTTAAAGAGGGGAAAAAACAGGGATGGTATTCATTCACTTGAAACATTGCTAACTGCATGTATAGTTTATCAAGACTTAGTGCGAACAAAACATGACAGAAAGAATGGGCTTGAGCGGATCATCTCTTAACACATGCGATTTTCTTTGTTCGTTGCATGCACTAGGACTCCAGGAATATCCCAAGCAAATTGTGCTAATCACAAAATTAAACCAAATAGTGGCATCTCATACTGAGAAACACTCTAAAACAAAAATCAAGAGCTCAACAACCTATTGAATCCTTCTAGCCTGTTCTTGTGAAGATAAGGAAAAGAAGTTATACAAGAGTCATATCAAAGTACCAATTTTTCCCAAGATTCATACACCTACTAATTTTAACAGATAAGAAACCATGAATCTCCGGTTATGTGAAGCATAGGAACCCCTGACAAATATACTATTGAACTTTTATTTCCCTAATACGATTTATAGACCCCCTGATATCATTTTTCTTAGTCAACCAAATCAGTCACACGACAACCCAAGCAGCCACAAATAATTATCCAATACTATGTTGAGGATGGAAAAAAAATTGACGAGGTAGTTTTACCTTTTTTCAGGAAGGAATGGAGACAAACGAGCCTATCACGATGGAGCTTTTCCCACCGAAGTTTTAATTGCTTGGTTCATTGGAGTTTTAACCTTTCGTTGGGATCGACTTTTCAAGTGTGTTCTTCGAGAATTTCGATTGCGTGACGTTAGAAGCACGCGCCTCCAGAACCTCTAAGTATTTCCTGGAAAATCCCCTCATCCCCCCTTCTTCTTAGCAAATTGGGGGGAAATAGTTAGGGTTTTCGGATTTCAATTTAGGATTCTGAATTGAATTTCTTGAAAAATTGAGGTCCACAGTTGGACAAGGCCACTAATGGCCTATGACTAAAAAAATTTAATGGAGGAGGAGGTATCCGCTGTGGTATTGCCGCAAATGGCCGAGCACAAGCTGAAAACGAAAAAATGGATGGACCCTTAGCCATTTTCGGCTGTGCGAAAAGGGTAATCTGGTAAAAGGAACGACTAGGGTTTTGCCGTTGTTGGTGTGTTGTCGTGTATTGCTGTTGTTGAATGTTGTTAAAGCTGTTGCGATGGTCGCTGTTACGCCATTTATTGTTTGCTGTTGTTAACAGTTGTTGGGCTTATGGTGGAGATAAAAGGATAGGCCAGGTCGGGTCTAAATATTTTGTTAGGCTGGGCGATGTGTGGTGATGGGCTGTTCTGGGCGTTGTTTGTTGAAGCTGCTGGCATTGTTATGGAAGAGAAGGGGGCTGGGTCAGGTTGATGGACATTGGGCTTGGGTCAGCTGGACTGGATAAGAAAGAAGAAATAGGGGTTGGGGTGGGTCTGCTGGTAATGGGCTGGTGGTTGTTAAAATTCGGATAGACTTAGGATTTGGTAAAATAGCTCAAATTGGATTAAAATTTTGGCCGAGATTACTTAAATTTTGACCAAATCGAATATCAATCAGCCAATTGTATTGCAATTATGACCAAATTGATTCAATTAAGGTCAAATTTAATAAATTGACCAAATTTTATTAAAATTTGAAATGAATTAACAATTATTCGTGCTTCTTGATTTAATAAAATCACACATATATTTTTTAAAATAAATTATTTTTGGGAGTAAATTATATTTAAATTAAAATTTTAATCATTGAATCAATTTTTAAGATAACCCATGATAAAAATTTAATTTTTTGTAAAAATAATTATTTAAATAACAAAATTATATGATTTTGCACATGCAAATACAAAAATATATAATTGTTACTTAAAATGATAAAATCACGCAAATAAATACTTTGAAAAGTCCTTTATTCGAATAAAATAAATGTTGTAATTTTATTTGAAATCGAAGAATCTCGAGAATAAATTCAGTCGGGGGGGGGGGGGGGGGGGGGGGAAAAAAAAAGGGGGCAAAAAAAAATTTAAGGGGAGAAGGGGGGGTTCTTTTTTTTTTTAAAAAACAAACCCCATACCCGGTGTGAACACATT
>NC_061115.1:200855307-200881909 GCF_002878395.1 Capsicum annuum | reverse complement strand
GAGCAAAAATTAGGTGTCAACAGTAATTAACTGTTGACAAAGGAGGTTGCCTTATTCTTTCAAAATCAAGTCTCAGCATCCGTGGGCTCATCTGATATAAATATTCTTCAGTGGATACCAGAGATTATTACTGATAATGATAAAAGTAAGTTGAATTCTTGTCCATCCATGGATGAAGTGAAAAGAGTGGTATTTGAATTAAATGGGGATAGTGTTAGTGGCCCGGATGGTCTTAGTGGAGTCTTTTTTCAAAAGTGTTGGGACATAGTTGTTGTTGATGTGTTTGAGATTGTGAGAGAATTCTTCTCATACTATACTTTACCAAAATCAATTACTCATACTAATTTGGTTTTATTGCGTAAGAAGGAAAGAGTATCTTCCTTCACAGACATGAGACCTATTAGTTTGAGTAACTTCCTGAATAATGTAATTTCTAGAATTATGCATAATAATATGCTTAAGGAATTTCTTCCTCTAATTAGATCTCAAAATCAATCTGGTTTTGTTAAAGGGAGAAACATTTTAGAGAATGTTTTACTTGCTAAGGAGATAATCACTGATATCAGGAAAAAAAAGCAATCCTGCCAATTTAGTAATTAAGTTTGATATGGTTGAAGCGTACGATAGAGTGTCATGGAAATTCCCATTAAAAGTTATTTAGAAGATGGGTTTTAACAACTGTTTTGTGAATAAGATTTGGAGCTTGTTGTCTAACAATTGGTACTCAGTGTTGATTAATGGACAGGCTTTAGGAATTTTTCACTCTAGAAGGGGTGTGAAATAAGGGGATCCTCTTTCTTCAGCCTTGTTCTTTATTGATGTAGAGGCACTATAAGAGGTTGAACTATCTATTCCTTAATGGTGATTTCAAAGGTTATGGTATGCCAAAATAGAGCTCTGCTCTTAACCATCTAGCCTATGCTGATGACACATTATTTTCTCCTCTATTGATAAGCTGTCTTTACATATGATTATGAATATATTGGGAGAGTATGAAAGACAATCTAGCCAGAAAATCAATAAGGACGAGTTTCTTTTATGTGTACCACAAGACTGATGGCATAATCAGCCAACAGGTTGAGGAGATTATTGGTTTTAATAAAGAAAAATTTCCTTTTACTTATCTGAGGTGTCCTATTGGTCATGCAAGGAAGATGAAGTCTCACTTTTTAGATCTCATCAACAAGGTGAAGAACAAACTACAAGCCTGGAAGGGAAAGATTCTACTCATAGTGGTAAGGCTATACTAATTCATAATATGTTACACAATTTTCCTATTTATTTACTATAAGCTATCAGTCCTCCTAAATATGTTATTCATGATCTTCATAAGTTGTTTGCAAGTTTTTTGGAGTAATAATGAAGGGTGTAGGCACAAGCATTATGTTTCTTGAGCCGTGATGTGTTTTCCAAAAGAAGAAGGTGGCCTTGACTTTAGATCATTGTTTGATGTATCTAAAGCACTGTTTGCCAAGTTGTGATGGAATTTAAGGACTACAAAATTCATATGGACTAATTTAATGTGGAATAAATACTATAAGATGTTTAGACCTCAGGTAGTAGAATGGAAGGAAGGTTCACAGCTTTGGAAATACATGCTTGAAGCTAGGGAATATTTTGATCAGATGATATAGTGGGAACCTAAATATGGGTATTCAAGTGTGTGGTATGATAATTGGACAAAATTGCGTGCTTTAAATTATGTGTTTCCCCCATCTTATAACATAGATGTTTTTGTAGAGGAGATTAATGAACTCATGGAGAATGGAACCTGGAATACTGGTAGAATTCATGAATTAGTCCTTAAAAAAATAACTGATTAGATCCACAATGATATTCACTATTTGGAGATTACTGAAGAATGGGATAAACCTTGGTGGATGCTCTCCAATTCTAAAAAATTTACTGTTATCAGTGCTTGGGAGGAAGTGAGATAGAAAAATGAAACATATACTATCCCCCTACGTCTGTATTAAAGGACTTCCTTTAAAGGTATCTCTTTTTCTTTGGAGATTGTTGAAACAAAGGGTCCTAATTGGTGAAATTCTTGTTAAAATTAAGGTGGTAGAGTAAGCTTGGTTCTACTATTGCAACAGTTCTCATCCTGGAATCATTAATCATGTTTTTATTTCATCACCTTTTGCTAAAAAAAGTTTGGCAGACTGTAACACCCCGTATTTTCCTACAATAGTCTAAGTCCCAATACATGAGTATTCGTATACAAAATTTTTGAAACACTCATTATTTTTCAATTTAGATCCTTCCATTGCGTAGGAAATTCAATTATCTTTCCAACAATATAAAATTTGTCCGAATCCGATAACCAGCTAAGAAGTTATGGCGATTTTAAGTTTCAGTCGTTAGACCTCATCATTTTAACCCTTAGCGTGTCGTGGAGAAATTTCAAATGACAATTGTCAATTTTCAGTATGATTCCGTGATCATTACATATTGCGGAGCAGACCAATTTTCCATTTGGCAATTTCTAGTGGGCCTCCGCGATTTTGGCGCATCACGGAGGTGGACAAATTGGCATTCCAAAGGCTTACTGCGATAGCTCTGCGTCGAGATATTTGTTCAGGTCTCAATTGTCCATTCCAGTAGCTTGGCGCGGTAGTGTCGCATCGCGCCAAGGCCAACAATCGGGATGGTTAGTTTTCAGCTAACGTTTTAAATTCGTTTAAGGGTATTTGGGTCTTTTTTCTAAGCCCTAAACTCATCCTAAAACACTAAATTTGGCCCCAATTGACCTAAATAATAATTCATTATTCAATTCCTATCAAATTAAAGATCCCTTGTTTCAAGAACAAGAAACCCTAGCTCTCAAATTCAAGGCCAGTCCTCAAGAACTCACCAGAACTTCAAGAAATTCATTATCCCAGGTATGTTAGATGTTCATCCATGGATTCCTTTCATCCATGGAGCAAGTAACCCATTTTAATCACCAAGTTATAATCTTTTCAAGTTATTATGTTTTAAATTATGATTTCATCCGTGAATCTCCATGCACTATTGATTTATACCATGTTACCATGAAATTATCGCTATTATTCAATTCTCCATGTTTTAATATTATTATTTATTGAATTAAACCATGATTTAGTACTATTATATTGAATTCATGCTATTTTTATAATTTCCATGGCATTCCTATGATTGTTTTAAACCCTGAGCTACAAGTGTTTGATAAAATGCCAACAAGAGTGATTGATTTAAATAAAAGCCTTCATGTTTTGTCCTTCAAGCTCTAATGTCATTTTACTATTATTGTTTTGAGTCCTGGGGGTATTGAATACCTGAAATCCATAGTTTTTTACTTAGTCTAGTATAAGTACATTACAGAATAGTCTTCAGAACATACTATGAGCATTATCAGAATAGTCAGTTACCAGTCAGATGAACTCAGAACGGTCTAGTATTTGAGTGTCTTTCAATTGGGAGTAAGATTTAGCACCGAGCGAGTGTAGGGATGGCGGCTTCCCCGTAAGTTAGGTAGAGTCATTAGTAGCAGTCCCTATACTCCCAAACTACGTAGCCAGCGTAGGGTATAAGAAGTCATTCGTTAGATTAGGCTTGGCTATCTCGCAGGGGTCAGCCATCAGTTTAGGCTTGACACCCTTAGTTCTTTGGATATTATATCAGTTTAGTGGATCCACACAACCATCGTTAGTACCTGTGGTACAGTATTAACACCCTTCCAACTGGGTTACAGGTTAGACCCTGATTAGCTCAAATTGGGGAATGTCGGTTAGATGATACCTCCCACAGTCTCAGATGCAGTCTTAGTTATAGTCTCAGTTAAGTTATGCAGTCTTAGAGTTGCTTGACCAAAGCATTCAAATATCAGTATTTTTTAGTATTTTAGTTTACAGATTTTACTCAGTGTATGTTATATGCTTGGTCATGCATCTAGTGTCTACAGATTTTCATGTATTTTTAGTATTTATAGATTTTCATACATACACAGTATTTACATACTTCATGTATCTCAAGTTCCTACAGATTTCATGCCCTCTATTCAGTGCTCCATGTTTTACATGCATATTCAATTAATTATTCGTTCTGTTTATGAAACTATGCCTATCAGCCTACCTCATTTAGCATACAAGTACATTCAAAGTACTGATCGCATAACTTTTTTTTGTGCTATGATGTATTATATCATAGGTTCTGATGCTCAGTTCTCGGACCGCGCTTAGACTTCACTTCTCAGGCTATCAGCAATACAGTAGCAGTGGTGAGTCCTTATCATTTGAAGATAGATTATTTTACTTCATATCTCTATTATAGTAGTTAGCATAGTTAGTTGGGGGCCTGTCCCATCAAATCATATTCAATCAGTTAGTATTAGAGGCTTTTCAGATATTAGAGTCAGTTATCCAGTATTTAAATTTTTAGTTAACATATCAGCTTATCAGTATTTTATCAGATTTAGTTAGTTATTTGTATAGACTCATATTTAAGTTTTGTATTCAGTTATTAAAACCTTATGGCATGTCAGTATTCTTCCATATTTATGATTACGTCATCCAGTGCTCACAACAGGTACCAGCTCATGGGTTAGCTTGTGGTCCCTTGGGACTATAATCACCGTGTGACGACTAGGGGTAGTCCTGAGTCATTACAAACTTGGTATCAGAGCCTAAGGTTTTAACGTGCCCTAGGAAGTCTGAAAGCCACTTCGAGTAGAGTCTCATGCATGGGTGTGTAGCGTGCCATACTTATAGACGAGAGGCTACAAGGCGTTTTGAAAAGAGTTTCCTTTTTTCAGTATTCATATCGTGTGAGTGAGCATGAGCTCAAGTTAAACTCCCTGTCTAATCCATTTCTTTCCTTTGTTTACAGAACATGCCTCCCAAGAAGAACGAAAGAAAAACAGAAAATCAGCCAGCCCCTCAGCCCATCCAGGCAGATCCTCTGGACGTGTAAGTTTCTCATACAGAATTCAGGCTGCGTTCACTATTTTAACAAATTCTGTAGCAATACAAAATGAACAGCCAGATGCTATTCTGTCCAACCCAGTAGCCAATACTTCTGTAACTAAAATTTGAGATTTCACCTGAATGAATCCTCCTTCTTTCATGAGATCCAAGTCTGAAGAGGATCCATAGGAATTCTTAGATATGGTGAAAAAGGAAAAAGATGCTATGGGGGTGACATCTATTTAGAGTGCTGAATTGGTTGCATACAAGTTGTAGGATGTAACCCATAGTTGGTTTAAGCAGTGAAAGGTAGATAGGGGTATTAATGCAGGGCCTGTAGAGTGGGAAGAGTTTGCCACAACTTTCTTAGACAGATTCTTCCCATTGGAGTTGAGGGAGGCCAAAGTGTTAGAGTTCATTAACTTGAGGCAGGGCAGCATGAGCATGAGAGAGTATTCCCTTAAGTTTACTCAGTTAGCTAGGTATGCTCCTCATGTGGTAGCTGCTAATAGGTCTAAGATGAGTAAGTTTGTGTCTGGCATATTTGATATTTTGGTCAAGGAGTGCAAGACCGTAATATTTATTAGTGAGATAGACTTGTCTAAGCTGATGGTCCATGCTCAATAGATAGAGGTGTAAAATATTAAGGAGTGGGAGAGAGGAAACAAGAGAGCTAGGATGGGTAGTTTTAATTTCAATCAACCAAAGTTAGAAGGTGGTAATCATCCTCAGTTCCATCAGAGGTCTACAGCCCCAACACCCTTTTTAGCCAGTGCCCCAGTACCTAAATTTAGAAATAATAGGGATAGGGCACCAGAATCTAAGTCCTAGGTTAGTGTTAGTAGTGCTCGTACAAATTCTCTATGTCTGAAATGTGGCAGACACCATCAGGGTAAGTGTAGAGCGGGTAGTGATGTATGCTTCAAGTGTGGAAAGCCAGGCCATTAGATTCGGGAGTGTCGGGTAGTTGCTCAAAAAGGTAGAGATATGGGCCAACAGGGCCAGTCCTATCAGTCATCAGTTCCATTCGATCGCCCAACTCAGCAGGGTGCCACTTCCAGTGCTACCAGTGGTCAGCATACGAATAGATTATATGCTCTTCGATCCCACCAAGATCAAGAAAATTCTCCCGACGTAGTTACTGGTATGTTACAGGTCTTTCACTTACATGTTTATGCTTTACTAGACCTTGGAGCTTTTTTTTTTATAACCCCATATATAGCCATCAACTTCTGAGTTAGTCCCAAAACTCTAGCAGAGCCCTTTTCAGTGTTTACCCCTGTAGGCATTTCCATTATAGCCAGACAGGTATACAGGAATTATCCAGTCACAATATCTTAGAAAGTTACCTTAGCTGATCTTCTGAAGTTAGAGATGATGAATTTTGACGTTATTCTCGGCATGGATTGGCTCCACTCGTGGTATGCCTCAGTTGATTGTAGAAATAGAATAGTTTATTTTCAGTTACCAAATGAACCAGTCCTTAAATAGAGGTGCAGTACCACAGCTCTTAGGGGTCAGTTGATTTCATACCTTAGAGCTAGAAGAATGATGTCCAAAATATGTGTCTACCATCTTGTGCGAGACAAAGACTCTAACTCAGAAACTTCAACTCTTGAGTCAGTTCCAGTAGTAAATAAATTCTCAGATGTATTTCCTAAAGATCTTTCCGGAGTTCCTCCCGAAAGAGAAATTGACTTTGGAATAGACCTTCTTCTAGATGCTCAGTCCATATCTATTTCGCCATACAGAATGGCTCTAGCAGAACTCAAGGAGTTAAAAGAACAGTTAAAGGATCTCTTAGATAAGGGATTCATCAGACCCAGTGTCTTTCCGCGGGGCGCATCTATTTTATTCATGCGTAAGAAAGATGGTTCTCTCAGAATGTGTATAGACTATAACTAGTTGAGCAAGGTCACAGTCAAGAATAAATATTCACTTCCTAGAATTGATGACTTGTTTGACCAATTTAGGGTGTCGGTTACTTTACCAAGATAGAACTTAGATCAGGCTATTATCAGCTCAGGGTCGGGGAATGTGACATTCCAAAAATAGCTTTTCAAACTCGGTATGGTCACTTCAAATTTCTAGTCATGTCCTTTGGTCTTACCAATGCCCCAACAGCCTTCATGGACCTGATGAACCGAGTGTTCAAGCAGTACCTGGACATGTTTATCATAGTCTTCATTAATGACATTTTTGTTTACTCCCGTAGTGAAAATGATCATGCAGACCACCTCAAAATAGTACTTTAGACTCTTAGACCCCACCAGTTGTTGCAGAAGTGTATGGTGCGTGTTACTCTGTTTATCCAGGGGCCAATAAGATGTACCGCGATTTGTGAGAAACCTATTGATGGTGTGGGATGAAGAGAGATATTGTAGAGTTTGTAGCTAAGTGCTCTACATGATAGCAAGTTAAGATTGAGCATCAGAAATCTAGTGGGTCCGTGCAGGAGTTCAGTATTCCCACTTGGAAGTAGGAGGAAGTGAACATAGATTTTATAATAGTTTTGCCGCGTACCCATCATCAGCATGATTCTATTTAGGTTATCGTAGACAAAATGACCAAATCAACCCATTTTATGCTAGTCCATACCTCTTATTCAGTTGAGGAATACGCCAAACTTTATATTAGAGAGTTGGTTAGGTTACACAGAGTCCCAGTATCTATCATCTCTAATAGAGGTACCCAGTTTACCTCTCACTTCTGGAAGGTATTCCAAAAGGGTCTTGGTACCCAAGTCCACCTTAGTACAACTTTTCACCCTCAAACAGATGGCCAAGCATAAAAGACTATTCTGACTCTATAAGATATACTGAGAGCATGTGTTGTTGATTTCAAGGATAGTTGGGATGACCATTTGTCTTTGATTGAATTCGCATGCAATAACAGCTATCATTCCAGTATCTGTATCGCTCCGTTTGAGTCTCTATATGGTAGGAGATGTAGATCCCTAATTGGTTGGTTTAAAGTAGGTGAGGCCGTAGTAGTAGGGCCTAACTTGGTGTTTAAAGCGTTAGAAAAGGTTCAGTTGATCAAAGAAAGACTTAAGGATGCCCAGAGCCGATAGAAATTATATGCAAATATGATGATAAAGGACCTCGAGTTTGAGGTCGGTGATCTTATGTACTTGAAAATCTCTCCCATGAAATGAGTGAAAAGATACGGCAAGAAAGATAAACTCAGTCCCTGATATGTCGGTCCCTTCAGAATTCTCAATCGTTTTGAAAAGGTAGCTTACAAGTTTGAGTTGCCTTCAGATTTAGCCTCAGTACACCCAGTGTTCCATGTCTCGTTGTTTAAAAAGTGTATTGGTGATCCAGTGGCAGTTGTTCCCTTAGAAAGTGCTGATATTCAGAACAAGTTTCCTTTGAGGAAGTTTCAGTCGAAATTCTTAATCATCAAGTTCGTAAGGAACAAAGAAGTTCCACTAGTCAAAGTTCTTTGGCAAAATCATTCCATTGAGGGAGCCACTTCAGAAGCAGAGGCAGATATGCAGATCAAGTACCCTCATCTTTTCTCTGTGAATCTATATCCAATATAAGGTACTAATCTTCTTAAGATATCTCTCTATCATGCTCAGTTTCAGTTGCACATCATGTTAATGTCAGTCATGCATTTACAAATTAGTTCAGTTATGTAATCCATGCATCAGATATGCATGTTCAGTGTGTAAGGTTAATCCATCACTTTCCTCAGCTTAACTAGTTTCATTCGAGGACGAATGATCCCAAGGGAGAGATATTATAATACCTCGTATTTTTCGAGCATGTTCTAAGTCCTAATACATAAATATTCATATACAAAAGTTTTGAATCACTCATTATCTTTTAGTTTAGAGCCTGCCATTGCGTAGGGAATTCAATTATCTTTTCAACGATATAAATTTCACCTAAATCCAATAACTGGGTAAGAAGTTATGGCTATTTATGTTTTAGTCATTAGACCCCATCATTTTAACCCTTAGCATGTTGTGGAGAAATTCCAAATGACAATTATGAATTTTTAATATGACTCCGCGATCATGGCGCATCGCGGAGTAGGCCAATTTTTCATTTGGCAATTTTCAGTAGGCCTTCGTAATGTTGGCGCTTCGCGGAGGTGGCCAAATTGGCATTCCAAAGACTTACTACGATAGCTCCATGTCGAGATGTTTTTCCAAGTCCCAATTATCCATTTCCAATGGCTTGACGCGATAGTGCCATATCACGCCAAGGCCAAAAATCTGGATGATCAGTTTTCAACTTACGTTTTAAATCCATTTAAGGGTATTTGGGTCTTTTCCCTAAGCTCTAAACTCATCATAAATCACGAAATTTAGCCCCTATTGACCTAAATAATCATTAATTAGTCAATTTCTCTCAAATTAAAGATCCCCCTTTTCAAAAACAAGAAACCTTAGCTCTCGAATTCAAGGTCAATCCTCAAGAACTCATCCAGAAGTTCAAGAAATTCATTATCCCAGGTATGTTAGATGTCCATCCACAGAATTATTTCATCCATGGAGCCCAAGTAACCCATTTTAATCACCAATTTATAATCCTTTCAAGTTATTATGTTTTAAATTATGATTTCATCCATGAATCTCCATGCACTATTGATTTATACCATGTTACCATGAAATTAGTGTTACTATTCAATTCTCCATGTTTTAATATTATTATTTATTGAATTAAACCATAATTTAGTACTATTATGTTGAATTCATGATATTTTTATAAGTTCCATGGCATTCCTATGATTGTTTTAAACCCTGAACTACAAGTGTTTGATAAAATACCTACAAGAGTGATTGATTTAAATAAAAGCCTTCATGTTTTTTCCTTCAAGCTTTAGTGTCATTTTACTATCATTGTTTTGAGTCCTGGGGATATTGAATACCCAAAATCCATAGTTGTTTACTTAGTCTAGTATCAGTACATTACAGAATAGTCTTCAGAACATACTATGAGCCTTATCAGAATAGTCAGTTACCAGTCAGATGAACTCAGAACAGTCTAGTATTTTAGTATTTTTTTGTTGGAAGGAGGATTTAGCACTGAGTGAGTGTTGGGATGGTGGTTTCCCCGCCAGGTAGGCAGAGTCGTTAGTAGCAGTCCCTAGACTCCAGAACTACGTAGCTAGCGTAGGGTATGAGAAGTCACTCGTCAGATTAGGCATGACTATCACGCAGGGGTTACCCATCAATTCAGGCTTGAAACTTTTAGTTCTTTGGATATTATATCAGTTTAGTGGATCCACACAACTATTGTTAGTACCCATGGCACGATATTAACACCCTTCCAACTGGGGTTATAGGTTGGACCACGATTAGCTCAAATTGGGGAATGTCGGTTAGATGATACCTCCAACAGTCTCAGCTGCAGTCTTAGTTAGAATCTCAGTTTAGTTATGAAGTCTTAGAGCTGCTTGACCAAAGCATACAGATATCAATATTTTTCAGTATTTCAGTTTATAGATTTTACTCAGCCCATGTTATATGCTTGGTCATGCATCCCCAGTGACTACAGATTTTCATATATTTTTAGTATTTACAGATTTTAATGCATACACAATATTTACATGCTTCACGTATCTCCAGTGCCTACAGATTTTATGCTCTCTATTCAGTACTCCATTCTTATATGCATATTCAGTTAATTATTAGTTCTGTTCATGAAACCATACCTATTAGCCTAACTCATTTAGCATATCAGTATATTCAAAGTACTGATCATATACCTTTCTTTTGTGCTATGATGTATTATATCACAGGTGCTGATGCTCAATTCTTAGACCGCGGTTAGACTTTACTTCTCAGGATATCAGCAGTACAATAGCAGTGGTGAGTCCTCATCATTCGAGGACAAATTATTTTACTTTAAATCTCTATTTCAATAGTTAGCAGAGTTAGTTGGGGGCCTGTCCCATCAACTCATATTCAGTCAGTCAGCTTTAGAGGCTTTTCAGACATTAGATTCTGTTATCCAGTATTCAAATTTTCAGTTGACATGTCAGCTTATCAGTATTTTATCAGATTCAGTCAGTTGTTTCTATAGACTCATATTTCAGTTTTGAATTCAGTTATTAAAATCTTATGGCATGTCAGTATTCTTCCGCATTTATGATCATGTCATCCAGTGCTCACAGCAGATACCAGATCATGAGTTAGCTTATGGTCCCTCAGGACTATAAGCACCGTGTGACGACTAGGGGGTAGGCCCAGGTTGTTACACAGTCATGTGCAGATGTAGTTGGCTTTCAAATTTTTGATTTTCAGTTAGAGGTTGTTTTGGATAAATGGTAGAAGTTGGATTCTTCTCCGAAGCTAAAGCCAATTCTATAAGCAATGCCTATTCGTATTATTTGGCAACTGTGGAAAAGAAGAATTCCCATAAGAATGGGCAAAGATATCCTTTCTTAAGACTATAGGGGAGATTAATAGACAAGTATGTCTCATGACTAAGTGTAGATATCTATGGATGTCTAATATTTCGTCTCACTGGCCTAATATTGTAAAGTTCCTAGAGGAATACACTCCAGCTATTGTAACTAAGATTGTTCTACGGAGAATACCGAAGGCAAGTTACTACAAGTGTAATACTTATGGGGTAGCCAAAGAAAATTTGGGACTTAACTCTAGTGGATGTGGTGTCAGAGACACTTCAAGAAATTTTCTTTATTCAAAATCTATTAGGCTTCCTTATGGTTCTAATCTGTTAACTGAAGCAAAAACTCTGGAAGTTGATTTAGAACTTTGTATTAATAGACATTTTATTCCAATGATTATGGAGACTGATTCCTCAATTATGAAAAATGTGTTAGACGATATTTCAGAGATTCCTTGGTCTATTGCTATGGAAGTGAAGAGCTCTAATCAATTAAGAAGTGGAGGTGGAGTGATGGTGGAGCATGTGTACAGAGAAGGGAATCAACTTACTGATTATTTCGCTAACCTGGGTGTTCATTTTGCAGGTACCAAAAGTTTTAATCATTTTCACAAGGTTCCATCGGAGGGAAGAATTATTAACATGGAAAAAAGGCAGATTCCTAATCTTAGAATACGGAGATGTTAGAATAGAAGGTACACGAGCACAAACACAGAGGCAACCATTCTAATGCAATCATAGTAGCACCATAGACAAGGAATACAATTGCAAACTTAGATGCAGAAGTTTCACATAATTCATTTTGGAATTACATCATTGACGACCACAACTAATTATCAGCTCAAGACCAAGTTTACACTTGAGAAATGTAGGGATTCAAGTTAAATTAGGTTCTCAAGCATACCTCCAAATGATTGACGCTCATAGTCTTTGAGGAATGAGGAATTAACTATGAAATCTTCCTCTAAATAGTGGTATTAGCTTCACTTGAAGCTCAATCTGTTGGAGAAGACAATTAGTTGATAAATCAAAGCTTAAAGACTTAACAATTCCTAATTTCTATGATTTTGGGTTAAATATTTGCCTTCTAGAATAGCATCCAAATAGAAATATTTCGAGAGTTGAAGAAGTCTTCTATGGACTGGATTTTATGGCACCCCTGAGACATGTTGGTGTCTTATGTGAAATCCAACCAAGCTCTTTGAACTTTATTTCCGTGACAGATCTATAATTAGAGATAGATATACACCTGGGATCACTCGAATTGGACGTTATTAAAGCTAGTCTCATCACCATTTCTCGATTCACCATCCATCGAAAAGGAAGATTAGTTCCTTAACCCTTTGTTTTCGAGAATTTGTGATTTTCCCCTTTCTGTTTTTTTTTTAACATTGTTGCCTATTTTTGTTGTGGGTTAGGCTATTTTGGGCCTAATCTTTAGGCTTCTTAGGCACTTTTGGCCTATTAAGCAATCGTATGGAAACATCTTTTTATTTTTTATAATTTTGGTGGCTTTGCCACCTTTTGATTTAAAAACATATATTTTTAAAAAATTAATATTTTTTTAATTTAAAGTCTATTCTCTTAACTTTTTAAGGTGCAAAATTGCTAATATATCTCTTATAAAAGTATTTTGAGATGCAAAGTTGTTTCTTTTTTTAAATATGATTTTTTCTTTACTTTTTCTATAAATAGTACCATTTCTATTTTAATTTCTTTGGCCTATTTTGACTTGACGCAGCGTTTGGAATTTAAATAAAAATAAAGAAGACTTTTGAATCTTGTAGTCTTAAGCCAAAGATATATAAAATATACCAAAAATGTTCTTTATTCTTATAGGTTTAATCATGTCATGAGGAAAGTTAAAATTAAAGAGTAGACAAAAAAAATCTCTTTAAAACGAACTAAAATAAGACAGACAACTTAAAATGGATAGTACAAAATATTTTTAAAATAAATAGTATAATAATTTTATTAGTGCTAAAAAAAATGAGGGCTCTCAAATTTGGGGACCTAAAGTGGGTGCCTAATTTTGTAAGGCATAGAGCCGACCCTGACATCAATAGTTCATACGCAGCAGTTCATGAGGGGTAAATGACCCAACAAATCGCAGCAGCTTATAACCCAAAATACAGTAGCAAATAATCCGAAATGTAGCAGAGTTAGGCCTCCAAAAATGGCAACCAGTACAATAGTAGTTCGCATCCATACAACAGCACATAGGCTTAAAATGCAGCCGCAAATTTACTCAAAATGCCTACAAATACAACAGCTATTCAACCTTAAATTTTCCCAAATGCGGCAGTGGCTTATAATGCAACATGTTATATGCCCAAAATGTAACAACTACTTGTTCTCGAATTTGTCCGAAGTACAACAAACATGACAACAACTATTTGGCCAAGAAGTGAAACAGTAGTGTCCTCAAAATGCAGCAACAATCAGACCAAACTTTCTCAATGTATGCAACTCATTTCAGCCCCCTAAAAATATTCGAAATACAGTAGGTAGTTGTGTTAAGTTGTGACATTTTTCAGCTTTAAAATTCAACATATTTTGGATAAAAAAAATGCCGCAATTCATCAACCAAATGGACATCCAACTAAAGAATTCAATTGAAAAAAATATTTTTACCTCATAAATTATTGTCATTTTACATATGAAGTTACTAAGATATATTCCATATAAGAATGACACTGAAAAAACTATATAAAATTCAATAAAATGACTAATTAGAAAAAATATTGAATTTGTAATTAATAATCTGCACAGATTGATAATGATACAAAAAATAAAGAAGAGAATTCGATTAATATCATGAGTGTTGTTTAAATCTTTCTATAAAAGGATGTAACATAATTTTTTATATTTTTTCATTTTAGGAGTTCTTTTCTATCAAATAATTTGATGATTTCGTTACTATAAATACACCTTTGACGTTAATCCTCAATCATTTTTTTCCTTAGATTAGAAGTTTAGCCATGAGTAGAACGAATCCTCCACCCAACACTGAAGTTCCTAACCATGAGTTCTTCAATTGGACCTTCCATCCATATTATTTGAATCTTTTTTTTGATGGTTAGGAAATTCAGTGTTGATGGAGGATTCGCTCCAACCATGACAAAATCTTTAATTTAAGTAAACAAAAAATGTGATATTGGATCTCAATATGAAGGATGTATTTATAGTGATAAAATAATTACATTGTTTGATGAAAATAAACTTAAATAGCAAAAAGGTAAAAAAATTTATGTAACTTCCTTTTTCAAAAGAATTTGACCAAATCTCATAATATTAATTGGTTACCTTCTTTGTTTCTTTGTAGTTGCCAACTTGTAAAATCATAGTTAGACATTTAATATTTTTCCTTATTAGAAGTAAGTTATTGAATTTTTAATTTTTTTTTTGTCAATCTATATGAAATATCTCTTAATAAGTTTATTTTCAAATTGATGTTAATTATTGACATCGTATTTTGACTCTTTCTTTTTTGATTAATTTCTCTGTGCTTCTTGGTTATGGATAATATACTAAAATAAATTCGTCTATTTTGAAAACTAATCTCAACAAATTCTTAAAAAGAAAAGTCATTGCCTCTACCTTATTTTCCAATATTTTAGTTCAATATGCTTAATTACTTTTTATATTAAACTTATAGAAAAACATTCGTCCTCCTATGTTTTACATTCCACCAAACATGTCACTTATGCAAAAAAAACCACACGGACATGCCACATCATCATTTATGTGTAAAATCCTCTATTTAATTTCATCGGCCCAATTTAAAACTCGATCTGACCCAAAAAAAAAAATCCAAAAATAAAACAAAAAGAGTATGATTAACTAGGAAGAAACCTAACACCAAGAACATCAAATAATAATGAATACTCCTACCAAACACACAACTATTAATCAAACTAGTAACTCCACTAGCAAAGCTTCCACCGACAGTGTTCGTAGTTAAGATCAAAATAATCCAATTATTCTCAATGCCAACTCCAGCTCCAGTATGCTTGGAATTATTAAGGTATCTCGCATGTTGAGACAGAGTATAGTTGGTGATCATGAGGGTCAAGACGCGATCGTGGACACAAATAGGGAGGATAACACTTTTGATTGTCGTGTTAATGTCTATGTCGCATTTGTCTTAGAGTTTGGGGTACTGAGCAAATTGAGATGTTGAAGCAGGAGTAATGCCGCCCCTAGGGCATGGACGCATGGTTGGTATTCCATCTTGTCTGCGATTTCGTCGGCTAGGCAATTTGCCTTGTCGTGCTTCATTAGAGGTGGTAAGTTGTGGGATTGCCAGTAACTATTGATACCCAAAAGGACATGACCTTCTTTATCTGCAATATCATGTCAATATTTTACAAGATGTAGCAAAAAGTGTTGGAGGAATATTGGTTGAATTTTTTTCTCAATAATTTATCAAGTATATATAATTTATCAAGATTCAAATCTTTCTTTAATTAGTAGAAAGATCCGAATTTTTTTACCCTTTTTTGTTTTATTTTTGGGTCGAATTTTTTTTGTTTTGGGTTTGGTCGGGTTTCAAATTGAGCTAATGGAATTAAAGAGGGGATTTTATATGTGGATGATGATGTGGCATGTCCACGTGGCTCTTTTTACACTGGTGTCATGCTTGGTGGAATTCTGTTAGAGGGAGGGGTATTTTTGAGCTAAATATTTAGCGGAGGGGTATTTTTGAGCCAAAAAACTAACGAGGGGTATTTTTGATCCATTTGAAATAGTTCAAATGTATTTTTGACCCTTTTCCGAATTAAATTTAATCAAAGTATATGTATGTATGTATGTGTGTGTATATTAAATTATTCATATAGCTTATATACATATATATTTTAGAAAATTAATTAAGACAAAAAAGCATTGTTCAATTAATTAAAATAGAAAAGAGTTAGGAAATTACATATTTAAGCCAAACCTTTCCATTGAAAAATTTACTCAAATAGCAGCCCATATAGTTTTTAAACTCAAAATAACCATATTTTATTTTTATAATCTCATCATAGCCAACCTTTATGAGTTTGTTACTTTTATTAGCAAAATTAAATGTTTGAGCAATTATAAGATTTTGATTATAATCCTGCAATTTTATCGGAGTAAGGATTCTCATCCTACGGGGTAAAACTTTTGGTATCAAAGATCAAACAATGTATGACAGAAAAAAGGGAAACCAAGATATTGATCCAGCCATTTTCTTGGGTCCACGAGACCGGTACACAAAGATTTATACATTAGTAAGATACTCAGTAGAATTCAAATATTATTGATATGTTGCGCCAAATGATATTCGAATTTGGATAAATTTTGGTCTGAATATCAAGTGTATAAAACGCTTATGGGTATAATTGATAGGTATAGTGGATATAGAGGCTAGATATTTGGTATATAACGAATATTTTAGGATAATTGATATTTAAAATCGATACATAAACCGTAATTCTTTAATCATAACAGTGAGATTTGTTTTGACATTTCTTTGGTATATTTAATGTGTAAAATGAATATATAGACGAAATATTTGATATATAATCTTATGGTATATTTAATGTGTAAAATGAGTATAGTGATAGTATTTTTTTTCTTCAATCATAAGAGGTGCTATAGTTTTATTTATGCAAGAGATATAATTGAAGTATATCATAACAAATCTATTTATATAATAGGAAAGGACACAAATAGCACTTTAGCTAAAACTGTTGACACAAAAATGACCATTGAATTTTAATTTCATTTTCTAGCCATTTCATGGTAGCTTTATACAATAATGATATAAATTCTATACATATCTTTCTATCCACATCATAAAACAATCTCACCGAAAATATCTTGTCTGGCCAAAAATTTTTGCTCCAATATTTCGCCTATTTTTGAACCTACTTTATCATTGACAATTTTGAAACGAAAAATGCAACAATGATCTCCCCAGAAAAACCGTGTTCAGCCCAAAAAGCTTCATTCAAGCATCCCTTTTTTCTTTGCTCCTGAAGTTTTTTCACACAAACACATATATATTTTTAGGCATCTGGGTGTCTTCTGCTACCTTTCTTTATAGACTGTGTCTTTATTTTCATTCAAAGACAGAGTTCCTCTTATAATTGAATATATTATGTTTTCTTTGGATCCGAGTTGTACTAGATACATTCTTATATTGTTTATACATGGTTTTGAGAGATAGGGCTGCATTATTATGTTTCTTTTGCATTTATTATACTTGTATGGTTCAGCTTTGTTCGAGAAACCTTATCTTGGGGTTATTAATGTTCTTTCCCCTTTGTGTATTGGTTTGTGTGATAGACTTACTTGTCAAGGTTTGCTACGACAAGTGCCATGATGACCTATAAATTTTGGGTCATGACAAATTGGTATCAAAGACAAGTTTCATTGGTCTCAACGGTGTAAGAACAAGATGTCTAATAGAGTCTCTCAGATCGATACATAGACGTCCGTAGCTATCTTTAAGAGGCTATAGCATATCCTTAGGAAAAATTTCCTCATTTCATTCCTTATCGTGCGTAGTTCCTTCATACCCTGTGTTTTGAGTTGTGTTTCATCTCTTTTGGTGCAGATGGTGTCGATTAGGTCCAGTGTGATCAGAGATGTAGATCCTTCACCCAAAGGGTGAGCCTCAAGTCATGGACGGATTCGAGGGAGTGGATGGGCCCGTATATCATCCTCGTCTAGGAGGAGTGCTAGGGGACTCACCCTGAACATCGTGTTGAGCAAGTTTGAGGAGTGAGTTCTACTTCAGCTCCTCAGAGTTCTTCTACCTCAGTCTTGGAGGGATTTCTGATTCGTCTGTTGATCCATTTGAAGGATGGTCTTTTGAGTTCATTTGATTTTCCCTAGCTCCAAGCATGGTATATCCATCCGTGCCAGAGTCTGGCTATGGTTTTCTTTCAGTTGCACCGACTTCAGTTTTAGGTACTCCTCAGACCCCAAGTATTATTCCTCCATCAGCACCGATATTGGAGTATGGTGTTTCGAGATTAAGAGTACAACCCACATCTATGTTAACTCCTTAGGTAGAGTCTCGGTCAGCTGTACTTGTCTTGTCTCCTACTCTTCAGTGAGCCGTTATGCAGATGATATTATTTGGGGTATCATTCTAGAGTATAGGGACCAGGCGCGGACCCAGGGATTTATTCCTTAGGTATCTCAATGAGGCACTAAAAAGATGCCCCGTTTTGGTAAGTTCAGAGGTTAGACTTCTTGAGGTAGAGATTTTAGAGGTTCTTATGAGTCTTCAGGTTCGGCAGTGCAAGGTGGGCCATCAGGGCAAGTTTAGAGTTCTCTATGTAGGTAATGAGACTGGCCATGTGGCAAGGGATTGTTCCCGCTGTGTTTTTAGGGCTACTCTTATTTCAACTGTGAGAGGTAGGGGTTTTATTAAAGGTGCGAGAGAGAAGGGTAGTGGAGCCTGTAGTGGTGTTTGGGGGCTATTTGGCCGATTGGTGGTCATGGAATGTGTTATGCATTGCCAGCAGGACCTGAGGAAGTGGCTTCTGATGCTGCGATCACAGGTATCATCCTTCTTTGCTTCAGATCTGCATCTACGCTATTTGATTCTGGATCAACTTTCTCCTATATGTTTGCATATTTTTACTTTAGATTTTAATTCTATGAGTGAGCCTCTTGCCATGAATATATGTGTATCTACCCCAGTAGGAGATTCTTTAGTAGTGGATTGGGTGTATTAATCTTGTTTTGTGACTTTTTCTAGTCGTGAGACTTGGGTAGATTTGTTTGTGTTAGATATGATTGATTTTGATGTTATTTTAGATATAGAGTGGTTAGTTCCTTATTATATTGTCTTAGATTATTTTGCTAAGACCGTGACTTTAGCTTCACTGGGTGTACCAAAGATAGCTTAGAAGTCTGCATTTTATTTGGGTCCTAAGAGGGTCATATTTTATGTTCAGGCTCGTAAATTGGTTGAGAGGGGATGTTTATCTTATTTTACTCATATTCGTGATGCTAGTGTTATCTTACCTTCTTTCTTAGATTCTGTTCGTATTGTAAACGAGTTCGTGGATGTGTTCCCTACAGATTTGCCTGGTATACCTCCAGATCGTGATATTGATTTTGCTATTGATGTTGAGTCAGGCACCAAGCCTATTTATATTCCTTCTTATAGGATGGCCCAAGCTGAGTTGAAGAAACTAAATGATCAGTTGCAGGAGTTATTGGATTAGGGATTTATCCAACATAGTGTATCATCGTTGGGGTGCACTTGTCCTTTTTATAAAGAAAAAAGATGGGTCCATGAGTATGTGTATTGATTATCTACAGTAGAACATAGTGACGATTAAGAATAAGTATCCTTTTTCTCGTATTGATGATTTATTTGATCAACTTCAGGGTGCTAAGGTGTTTTTATAGATTGATTTGAGATTCGATTATCAGCAGGTGAGGATTAGAGCTTCGAATATTCTGAAGAAAGCTTTTCGAAATCGATATGGTCATTATGAGTTCTTGTTCATGTCTTTTGGGTTGACCAATGCCCATGTAACGTTCATGTAGTTGATGAACTGGGTGTTTCGATCGTATCTCGACTCCTTTGTTATTTATTTATAGATGATATCTTAGTTTATTCGAAGAGCGAGGCTGAGCATAAAGAGCATATGTGGTTTATGCTTTAGAGATTGAAGGATGTGAAGTTATGCTTCAGCTCCTATCTTGACTTTGCCCAAGAAAGGCAGTGATTTTACTATTTTTATGATATTTCAGGTGTTGGTTTAGGTGTTGTTTTGATGCAGGAGGGTAAGGTGATTGGGTATGCTTCTCGTCAGTTGATGTCCCTTTAGAGGAATTACCTTACCCATGATTTGGAGTTTAAGCGATTGTTTTTCTTTGAAATTATGGAAGCACTACTTATATGGAGTCTGTTGTGACATTTTCTCGAATCATTGTAGCCTTCAATACTTCTTCACCTAGAAAGATCTTAATATGAGGCAGTGTCGTTGGCTTGAGTTGGTTAAGGATTATGACTTGACTATTCTCTATCATTTGAGCAAGGCTAATGTAATGGTGGATGCCTTGAGCCGGAAGTCAACTAGTATGGGTAGCTGGTGGATCTTTTGACCCAAGAGAGTCCTTTAGACTTAAAGGTTCAGTCTTTAGCTAATCAGATGGTTAGGCTTGATATTTTAACACCTGAGCATGTTTTGGCATTTGTGGAGGCCAGGGTTTTTTTATGGAGTGAATTTAATCTCATCAATTCGATGATGTGGGATTGAGATTGATTTGAGATAAGGTATTGAGTGGAAAGGCTAAAGAAGCCTCACTAAATCAAATAGTGTTTGGGTAATCGTGGATTGATTTACCAAGTCTGCTCACTTCATTCTGTCTCAGGTTTTATTTGGTGCCGAGAGGTTTGCTCATATCTATATTTGCGAGATTGTGTGTCTTTATGGTGGGCTAGTGTCTATCATTTCATGTTTTGGTTCAATGTTTACATCTCACTTTTGGAAGATTTTTCAAGATGAGTTGGGCACTCGGGTGATCTTCATACAACATTTCACTCCCCGACTGATGGTCATTCGGTGCGGACTATTCATGATTAGAAGGATATGCTCCGTGCTAGTGTGATAAATTTTGGTGGTTAGTGGGTGCAACATTTGGCTTTAGCAGAGTTTGCTTATAATAACAGTTACTATTCCAGTATCAATATGGCTCCTTTTAAGGCGTTTTATGGTAGGTGGTGTCGCTTACTAGTAGATTGGTTTGATGTTTTTAAGTTAGACCTCGAGGTACAGACTAACTTCATGAGTCATTGAATAGAGTTTGAGTCATTCAGGACAGACTTCGAGCGACTCAGAGTAGGCAGAATTGCTATGTAGACCGTAAGCTTCGTGCCTTAAGGTTTGGTGTTGGTGATTGTGTCTTTCTTTGAGTTTCACCCATGAAGGGTATGATGAGGTTTATGAGGAGGGGAAAGCTTAGTCCTGGGTTTATTGGTCCATTTGAGATTCTTCGGACCAATAGTGATATGTCTTATGATTTGGCTTTACCCCCATGTTTATCAGCGGTTCATCGAGTTTTTCATATATCTATGCTTCGCCGTTGTATTTCTAATGAGTCTTATGTCATTTTTTAGGATTTGATCCAGTGAGATGAGCGGTTGTTTTTCATTGAGGATTCAGTCTTCATTTTGGCTAGGGATGTTAGGTGGTGGTGCACTAGAGTTATCCTTGTGGTTAAGGTTAAGCGACGACATCGACCTGTAGATGAGGCTACTGGAGAGGTCGAGTCTAATACACATTGTTCT
Source organism: Capsicum annuum (assembly GCF_002878395.1). NCBI lineage: Eukaryota > Viridiplantae > Streptophyta > Magnoliopsida > Solanales > Solanaceae > Capsicum > Capsicum annuum. The sequence continues at coordinate 200,860,325 of NC_061115.1, read as the reverse complement.
TGTCCCCAACTTTCAATGATTCAAGTATTTTTTGCCTTAGTTCGAGGATGAACTTTATCTTGAGCATTGGATAATGTAATATCTTCAAAATTTAATGAACTATGTGTTCTAGTGTGATTTGACTGTTTTACCCCCTTCCCATAGTTGCAGTATGGTAATTCTATGTGTGGGGGTAATTGACACAACTTTCGATGCATTTTGGTGCCTATTATCCAATATTGTGGTTTTTGGAGGCTTCAAAAGCCTCATTATGGACTTATGTGGTTATTTTTTTTATCTGTGCAACAAATGGCTAAACGGATTGCGCCAACAAATTTGGAACGCCGATTGAGGATGGGAACATATTTGGTATGATTTTACGACTTTTAAAACTCATTTTCAGCCTCATCTTGAAAATTGTGATCTCGAGTTTCGGAGATCAACTTTATTAAAATGACATCTTTTAAAAAATTTGACTTTTTCAACACGTTCGGAATGTCGAATTTAGTGGAGTTACATTGTTCATTTGCATAAATTGGATTTCAAATGAATCCCGAGACCTTAGCAAAAACATAGAATTTTTTCAAGTTTCAGCCAATATCTGGTGCCGAGAAGGATAGTGCAATTGCACAAGGGGTGATTACGATAGCAATATCTGCTTCTGAGGTCAGATAGTATGCTGGCACACCTAGGAGTGCGACGACACTATCCGGATACCTAAAAGGGGTCTATATGTTTTTGCCCATTTTCCTCCAAGCTTCTTGAGAGATAAACCCTAAAATAGTGTGAGATCTTAAAAGGGAAGTTTGTGTGTGCTTGGAAAGCTAGATTAACGTCTATTTCTTGATTCTCTTACGGATTTAAGGTGAGATTTCTTCCTTTTCTTACTCTAATTCTTGATTTATTGTTCAAACCCCCAAAAATCTTATTACTTGATTTATCCCAAAATTTTACTCCTTTTCACTTTCTTTTCTCAATTTAACCTTCAAAACAACTTTGATTCTTGAATTTAAAATGAATTTCAAAGGTTTTACCCGATAGAGTCTAAAAAGGGATTTTCTTCGAATTGAACCTCATTTTTAAGTTGATCTGACTTGGGTTTTAAACTTAGGTTTCTTAAAGCATGAGAAACATATTTTTGAAATAAAGTTTCAATTTTGCCCTTCTTTTTCAAAAAATCTATTTCTGGGTTCCGTTTTGACCGCGAACCAATAGTAGGCAATATAGACATCGTTGGCTTAGTTTTGATGTGTAGATTCTATATATCTTAGTTTTAGTTAATTTAGGGATCGTTCCTGACGAGTAGAACTTCAGAATCAACGTGTAGTGGACCAATTTTGGCATTCGAGGTAGGTTATGGCTTAATTATTTCAGACTTGATTAGGAAGTTAATTTGTATACAAAATACATGTTAAGGGTGAAAAATAATCATGAAAAAATTCTATCTATGTGTTGTGTCCGTGTGGGAGCCTATATGTGATGTAATTATTGAATTTGAGGTATTACATGATATGTGTGATCGTGTGAGGTCTTATGTAATGTGGATAGTCTTGAATACATGTGAATAATTTTATAGTGTTGTTGAAAATGCCAATGTTTTACCATTGGAGTGTTGTGGTACATTCATACTTGTTGGCATATAATACATGCGGAAATTCATGGATGGTTTGAAATAATGAGTGTATAATTTGCTCACATGATTGGTATATTGGTTGGTTATGGAAACACTTATTATGGTTGGTTGTGGAAATACTCTTTGTGGTTGGTTATGAATATTGCATCATTATCCTCATGGAAGCATATGCATAATCTCACTTGTTTGTTGAATGCTTTATATATACCGGTTGTTGTTGTATGTTATATTTTATTTGTGTCTTATACTATATATGTGCTCTTGAAATTCTGAAAATGTTAGGAATATTGAATTCTATAGACCTTCTCAGAGGGATGTGCTGGAGATTAGTCATGGATATTGATTGTACTGAAACACTGAAAATACTGAAAACACTGAAAATACTAAAAACCTTGGGAAGGCTTACCTCCAAAGATGTATACAGGGTGGTATATGGGTTGACGAACCCTTTATGGGTCCCACTTCGAGAAGGCTTGCCTCCCTGGGTGTATACGGAGGTTGTACGATAACCTCATGCATCATCATCATCATCAATATCCTTATCTTATACATTGCATTTGTTTTATTATGTTGATGTTGTGATTGAATTTTCATAATGACTTGTTATATGTCTACTTGCTTTATATATATCCTGTTATTTATACTTTACTATCTTGTATATACATGTTTTTCTCTGTTTCTACTTGTATGTGATATAATGTACACTTGTGTTCTACTTGTTGTATTATTATTGTATTTGTGATAAATTAGAATTGTTAGTGCAAGTGGTGTGGACTATCGTTGTAGGACATTTTCTAATTGCAGGTGACGTGCCCTTAGTGTGTATCTTATGTACTTTATTTTCTATTTTGCTCAGTTGGTCTATGATACCTACTGAGTACAAGTGGACCGTACTCACTCTTATTGTACCTTTTTGGTGCTGATTTACGTTCGAGTGCGCCCCACATTGCTTGACTCGGACGATTATTGGAGCTTTCAAGGTAGTTGATGATTTTTAGGCGTCCAAATATCTTCTGCTACCTTTCTCTATAAACTATCTTTATTTTCATTCAGATAAAAAGTTCCTCTTGTATTTGGATATCTTATATTTTCTTTGGATTCGAGTTATACTAGATACGTTCTTATACTGTTGACACTTAGTTTTGGGAGTTAGGGATGCATTATTATGTTTCTTTCCTCATTTATTGTACTTGTATGGTTTGACTTTGTTCTAGAAGCCTTAACTTGGGGTTGTTATTGTCTTTTTCTCCTTTATGTATTTGTTTGTGTGATAGACTTACTTATCAAGGTTCATCACGACAAGTGTCATTGTGACCTATACTTTTTGAATGGTGACATTAATAATTGAAAAACTCTTCTTCTGTCTTAATTAATTTTCTAAAATATATACGTATATAAATTAATATAAATAATTTAATATATATACTTTGATTAAATTTAATTTGAAAAAAACATAGTAAAAAATAGTTAAATTATTTATAGTAATAATAATAGAGTTAAAGGTAAAAATACGGACGACGAATGTTTTTTTAAGTTTAATTTAATATAAAAAGTAATTAAGCATATACAATTACAATATTGGAAAACAATTAAGCAAAAATAAGAATCTAAATTGGATGTCAAAAATAATTAGCATCATTTTAAATATAAACTTATTAAGAGATATTTCATAAAAAATTGGTGCAAAATAAAAATATTAAAAATCCAATAACATAATTCTAATAAGGAAAAATATTAGATGTATAACTAAGATTTTACAAATTGGCAACTCTAAAAAGAAACAAAGAAGACAATCCAATTAATATTATGAGATTTAGTCAAATCCTTCTGAGAAAGGAAGTTACATAAATATTTTTACCATTTTGTTATTTGATTTTATTTCTATCAAACAATGTAATTATTTTATCACTATAAATACATCCTTAGTATTGAGATTTAATATCACATTTTCTTATATTCTCAAATTAAATATTAGTCATGGTCGGAGTGAATCCTCCACCAACACTGAATTTCCAAACCATCAAAAAAGATTTAAATAATGTGGATGGAAGATCCAATTGAAGAACTCATGGTTAGGAACTTCTGTGTTGGGTAGAGGATTCACTTCAACTATGACTAAAATTTTAATTTAAGAAAATAAAATATTGAGAATTAAAATGAAGGGTGCATTTATAGTAACAAAACCGTCACATTGTTATGCTACATTCTTTTTCAAAAAGATTTAAACAACAATCATGATATCAATTGGGTTTCTTCTTTATTTTTTTGTATCATTTTCAATCAATGAAGATCATAATTATAATTTTTTTTTTTTTAATTAGAATTATGTTATTGAATTCTTATATAGTTTATTCTGTGTCATTCTTGTATAGAATCTATATCTATATATATATAAAAGTAAACCTAAACCAAGATAAGATGTCATGTAACAACATATTAAAATAGCCACGTGACAGTTTTTAAGATAAAATTAAAAATATTTTAAGACAAAGTTTAATATATTGTAAAACAAAATTTGAATTGAAAGATTGTATTTGAATTTGAAATACATTATCTTGATAACTAAAAACTCATAATTGAAGAGTTCTGATCGGCTATTACTAAATTTTTTTTATAATTTAAATATTATATCTATATATATAGAGAGAGAGAAAGAGAGAAAAAGTGTGTTTATTTTAAATTTATCTCTTTTAACATTTAAATATTATAAAATATATCTAAATATTATTTATCTAAGTATTAAACAAAAGATAATAATAATAATAATAATAATAGCAGTAATAATAATAATAATAATAGCAGTAATAATAATAATAATAATAACAATAATAATAACAACAATAATAATAACAATAATAATAATAATAACAACAATAATAACAATAACAACAATAATAACAATAATAACAACAATAATAATAACAATAATAACAATAATAATAAGAATAATAACAATAATAAGAACAATAATAATAATAATAACAATAATACCAATAACAATAAGAATAATAATAACAATAACAACAATAACAATAACAATAACAATAACAATAACAATAACAATAACAATAACAATAACAATAATAATAATAATAATAATAATAACAATAATAATAATAATAACAATAACAATAACAATAACAATAACAATAACAATAACAATAACAATAACAATAACAATAACAATAACAATAACAATAACAACAATAATAATAATAATAATAATAATAATAATAATAATAATAATAATAATAATAATAATAATAATAATAATAATAATAATAATAATAATTACAGGATCTCTTAGGCTGGGGTATGCCACTCAGCCTACCAGACCATATAATAATATCGGATTAAGCCAAAGTCGGAAGACCAAACCAAAGCACCAACCGAAATAGAAAAGAAT
>NC_061115.1:200854710-200855207 GCF_002878395.1 Capsicum annuum | reverse complement strand
CAATAACAATAACAATAACAATAACAATAACAATAACAATAACAATAATAATAATAATAATAATAATAACAATAATAATAATAATAACAATAACAATAACAATAACAATAACAATAACAATAACAATAACAATAACAATAACAATAACAATAACAATAACAATAACAACAATAATAATAATAATAATAATAATAATAATAATAATAATAATAATAATAATAATAATAATAATAATAATTACAGGATCTCTTAGGCTGGGGTATGCCACTCAGCCTACCAGACCATATAATAATATCGGATTAAGCCAAAGTCGGAAGACCAAACCAAAGCACCAACCGAAATAGAAAAGAATTTTAAGTAATTTTATGACTGTATGGACGATTCTTTTACCCAAACATGGGGCCTGTAAGAGATTTAATAACCTTATGTTGAACCTGTGTGTCTAGAAGCTCTAATTGTGCGGAAATTCGCCCTTGTCTCATCAATACGGGCTAGAG
>NC_061115.1:200848413-200851710 GCF_002878395.1 Capsicum annuum | reverse complement strand
AGTACTTACTTCTCCCATATCCATAGTTGGAAGAGTCTTATATCTATGCTAAACATCTTCACCTCACCTAACATATTTACTATGAAAATTCGCAGGCTCTGATACCATTTACAGGATCTCTTAGGCTGGGGTATGCCACTCAGCCTACCAGACCATATAATAATATCGGATTAAGCCAAAGTCGGAAGACCGAACCAAAGCACATATAGAAGCAGTAGTAGCCGCAATGCATGGTAAAAGTAGTATTAGTGATAATAAGAATAAAAAAAATTAGTGGACAGCAATGCACAATAGTAATAGTAACAGTGGTTTAAAAATAATAATACACGCCTCTTACCCCAAATTTTTCCACTGATAAAATTATTTTAAAATTTGAATTGAAAATCAGTTATTTGACTAGGTATGAGCATTCCTTTTTTTATAGCATATCTTCCTCTTCCTCTTTAATAGCAACTAAAAGATTTTGATCCTTTTTTAAAATTATTTTCTTATTTATATCTATTCAATAAATATCCTAATCTTTTTATAACAAACTGATACGATATTTGAATTTGAATATAAATAAAATTTGAGTTGGAATAGGTTTCTAACTTCTTTAACATCTTTTATATATATATATATATATATATATATATATATATATATACATACATACATACATACATACGTACGTACATATATACATACACACACATACACACACACACACATATATATATATATTAAAAGTGTGAAGACGCTTAGAAAAGTGATTTGAACTTTTTGCCCTTCATTAAAAGTCTCTGCTTTAGACAAAACTGTCATTTTACTATTTTCTTCAAATTATTATTTAATTATATATATAATACTAACTCCTAAAATATATGATATTAGAACTTTAAATATATGGTACGACTTTTTCTTAAATTTGGAGTTCTGAAATATATGATAAGAAGTAATTTAATTTTATAATTTGTCTAGATTTAATTTGTCCAATTTACCATGTATATTTATTTTATTAATACACATGTTCAAATAAAGGTCAAAAAAATATGGGAGTTTCTTGCATAAGTATCCAAGAATTGCAAACCTGTGTTATTCAATTCAACAATTTATTTTTGTTGTCAATTTTATTTTTGAATATCTATTTCCATTTTGAATATCCATAAATTATCGTAGGGCAAAGAGAGAGCACAGTGCATACAGATCTTATCCACCTCATGGAGATAAAGATGTTGTTTTCGAAAGATCCAGGTAAAATTGAGTTTGCATAATTGAATCTTAATATTGTTTGTAATGATAGAAAACTTAAAATTCTATGTAAGGAGAGAACAAAGTGCACATAAATCTTACCTTACATCACAGAGATAAAGAGATTATGTTTATGAAAGATCTCAACTTAGATGAAGTTGAGTTTGAATAAAAAAAACAGTCCATTTTGTTTGTTTGTTGTACAACTTTGAGAATAAGATATATAATCACTTTCTTGCAACAAATTTGATGATTAGCTTTTTTATATGTGAATCTCTCTTTCAGGCGAGATCAGAAACAACCTCTCTATTCGATAAGGCTGGGGTAAGATATTTTTTGTTCTTAATCTTTTTTTTTTGTTAATTACGAGAGTGATCTACTAATCAATATGTTATTTTTGTGTTTTTATTAGGATTTGCAACTGGATTAATTACTGACAAAATAAAGATATGTGTTCAAAAGCTTTAGAGCACTAAGGATTAGGCTAGCAGCCTTTCTCTGGGCATACAATTAGGAGAAGTTACTCGATTAACGTGCATTCCAGAATATTTTTACGGTATTGGTGGATATCCACAATGAGTACCCTTTGCATTGTGCAACTTATTGGAATAGTTTGAGGTAAATTTCTATCATATTTCTTTATTGTTGTGGAGGTATAACCTTTGAAATTGCAAATCAGGTATGTAATTTCAATTAACTAATTTTTATTTTATTCTTTAGTCACAATCAATATTATTTTGTTTTCATCACATTAATCTCTTTCCATCTTTATATGAACAATGATATAGGTGAAAAAATAATTAATTTTGTTCTTTATTATTATTTTTTTAAAAAATATATCTTGGACCAATTGTCTATATTATATTAAAAGACTCCACAATGGATAAAATAGTTTTTTTTTCTTATTTTATTCTAATTTTTAAAAATTTAAAATCCATTAAAATTTGATTATTAAACTTTACTTTATATGAAATATATACCTTAAATTGAAAAAATTTAATATTGAACAATATTTTTTTATATTAATTTTAATATAAATAAATATTTTATTAGATATTTTTTTCCTCTTGAAATAGTTTTCTCTTCTTTTGCTCTAGAATTTGTTATCTTTTTCTATTAAAATTTCACTTTCTTAGAAATCTTGATTTCCATACTATAATCCTTTACATTATTATTAATTTGTTATAAGTAGTTGTGTTATGTTATTATGCTCATATTAATGTAGTTTATTATTTTCTTAATATTAAAATTTTTAACATAAGCAAATAGTTGCATTAAATCTTAAATAAGCAAAGGCTGCACGTGCGAGGCGCAAACTGTTAAAAGTGTGAAAGACCTTAAAAATATTGTTTGAACTTTTTGCGCTTCACTAAAAATTTTTGTTTTAAACAAAATCATCTTTTCACTATTTTTCTAATATTTAAGAAGAGAAAATTAATCAAATGTTTATAGTAAAAATTTTTCTTATTAAAAGTCATCAGAATTAATGAAAATTAATATTTTTTTCATTAGTTTAAGAATTCTAAATCAACTAAAGTTGATTATAAGAAGATTTGAAAAATCTAGAAATAAATATGAATGTGTTAGAATAAGAAAAATATACTACTAAGAACTATCAAATTTTTAAAAGTTTTAAATAAGTAATCAAAGATTTTTTAAAGATTTAACTTTAAAAAATAAGAAAAGATTTTAAATATAGAAAAAATTTAAAAAATAATCGTACTAGAAATATGATTCAAATCGGTGTGTCTCTCTTAGTCTCTAATAGCAAGGAAAAGTGGCACTACATAACAAACGTAAAAGTGAGAATCTATTAATCACTTGAAACTTCTGGTGGTAAAATATATACATGCTTACAATAAAATATATGTTACATCTATATTATTATATTAAATTGTGAAGATTTTTTGAGAAGTGATTTGAACTTTTTGCACTTCATTAAAAATTTTCGGAATAGATAAAATCGTCTAATTTGAAATAATCAAAAATTACACGTGCGAGGCACGTGCGATTAAATTAGTATCTCTCTCTCTCTCTCTCTCTCTCTCTCTCTATATATATATATAT